>NC_142354.1:36722765-36880528 GCF_059441175.1 Urocampus carinirostris
CTTGATTGTATTTATTTATTAGTATTTATTATCTATTTGTTTTTTTTAACTATACAAAAAACTATACATATATATATATATATCCATCCATCCATTAGCTGCGCCGCTTATCCTCAGTAGGGTCGCGGGGGTGCTGGAGCCCATCCCAGTTATCTCCGGGCAGTGGGCAGGCGACACCCTGAACTGGTTATATATATAATATATAAAATCTTATTTTGTCTGTTTCAAACAGATGTCAGATGGAAACATATTGAGTGATTTTGTAAAACACAAAATAAGGGATGTTGATGTGAACTTGTCTGAATGAAGACTTTTTTTCTTTTGAGATGACGCTTTAGGGGCTAAAATCATGTTGCGACCCTGAAAAGTGCTCCTCCCTCATTCCTCACTCCCCCTACAACAGTCTTCTGCAACCCCGAGGGAGGAAAAGGTCCCGGTGTGGATGACAAAGGGTCGTGTTCTTTTGGGCATTAAGAGCAGCCAAGGTCGTGTTTTACTGTCGGTCGCGCCTGTTGTGTGTGTGTGGGTGGTCACGCATGTGTCTGGCGTGTGTGCACATGTGTGAGGTGTTTGTGTGTTTGTAGCATGCAAACACAAAAGCAAATATACAAACACATAAGGTGTCTATTTGAAAGTGAAATGAGTTAATTTTCACATCATTTTAATTGAATCTGTATGACTCAACTTTTCATTTGTTATTGCACTTTTCTTTCATTGCACTATTATTAATTATAACTTTTAGGCTAGTCTCTAAGCACCACTTTGTAATTAGTTTTGCCTTTTTATCCTGACAGTCTTCTATCATATTTTACGCTTTAAAGTCTTTATTGAACGTGTACCCTGGAGTGGCATGTCCAATCACGTTGCATACGATGTTTTACATTGTAGATATTAATGACAATAAAGATGATTCAATATAACTCTGGTTCCACTGTAAAAGTAGAGCCCCAAAAATCTAATGGCAAAGCTGCCTCACACGCAGGAGCCAGGCTGGTTTGGGGTTGAATATGAAAGATGTAAAGGCGGAAGAATTATTCATTGTTACGAGTCAGTGTAGCACAATAGCGCTACACTGAAAAGTTCATAAATAAAATTCTACAAAAACATTTGTAATTTGTTACAGTTTTATGAGAGATTATTTAACTGGGCCAATCCTGATTTTACATGAATTTGAATGTGATTGTTAAATGCTTAAAAGTCAGATCCCTTATGTTAATGGGTGTTCTAATTTTTTGCAACCAAATAATTCCATATCATTTGAACTATTTCTTCTGAAAACATTAATTTCAATCGATTTCCATAAGAGGCATGGTGGAAGAGTGGTTAACACATCAGCTCCACGGCCAGGGTTCAATTCCAGCTACCAGTCTTTTCGTGCGAAATTTGCGTGTTCTCCCCGTGCCTGCGTCGATTCTTTTGGGCACTTGGGTTTCCTCCCAAATTCCAAAATTGGTTGCCCGGTCCAAATTGTCCCTATGAGCGAGTGGATTGTCTGTCCATTTGTGCCCTGGGAATGGCTGGCAACCAATTCGGAGTGTCCTCTGCTGGGGGTAAGATAGAGCCTGAAAAGATCCAGCTTGACCCAGCTCGAGGGTAGAAAAGCCTGAACCAGCCAGAGCCCGACCAATTAACTTGATTTTAGGGAATGAGCCCAAAGTAAACCCAAATTTTCATATTCTATTTATGAGATGGAGGGTAATTTTGGCTGTCTCAATTATTGTTTTTTAGTCCAGGAAAATACTGTACTTTTGCCATTTGTTTTGTAAGGCCGACAGTTGAGGAGACCAGTTTAGTGTATGTTCAGCCTCTCCTTTGCGTCCATGACTCTGATCATGTGACAACTGGTTCTCACATAGCTTGGGGCAGCTAGTAACAAGAGGGCAGCGTGTTCGGGCCACAAGCCCCATGTCATTGTTTGCTCAGGGATCCCTCACCGTTCCGAATAGTTCCAGAAACATCAGCGTTTCAATTGAGTCCCGTGCTAACCGGCTCACAAGGGACAGAGCCAGCTCTGTGCCAGTTTTCGTCTGGGAACCAATTCAAGCAGAGGTAGCAGTATTTTCCTCTCATTTATCTGACTATGCTCCCTTCTTCTGCTTTTCCTTTCATGGGTCATGGTCTAACAGGAAACACTAAATCAGAACACAATTATTGACATAATCCTTTGTATAAACCAATGATTTGTAATTTGTCATTTTCCAGGATGTTTTGGAAAACTGAAAACTTCCAACAATGTAAGAATATATTAAGTTAGATCCTAATCATAACTACTACTATTTACTAAAAAGAAAAAGTGTAACTCTAAGCATTCATTGTAAACATTAACATTTGTAATGACTGCCTACCAGCAATCACATGTGAAATCAAATAAACAATTTGAGTGTTAGTTTTTAATTTTGGAAAATCTGTCTGTTGTCTTGTGCAAAAGCAAACTGAATTTCCTAAAACATTCTTAGAAACTCTATCAAAACATGTCTTTATGCTCTCGTGAGTTAATATTTGTAACAAGTTAAAAAAAATAACAGTTTCGTAAAAGTGTAACAGAAACACTTTTTGTGCAATTCCATCATGAGACCCAGTCCGATGATGTCGTGTGTCAGTTGTCACAGCAAGCAGTCATATTTTGATGTACTTTATTTTAATAAAATCAAAATAAAGAAAACATTTTGGTCGTTTTAGAGCAGACAAAAAAACACTCATATTACAATGGGCAAAGACAGCTGGGCTGTAGAGTAGGTGCAGATTAATATTGGCACATAGAGTTACTAGTATCAACTTCTGATTAACAGAAATATTTGGCATTCATGTCATAGGAATAGAGTTTGCAAAAAACAATGAACTGCTACTCCAATTAAGGAGATTCTACAGCTAAATGACAAAGAACTGCCAGCACAAGGGAGGGAAACATAAAAAGATCTACTGTACAGCAGATAGATTATGCTAAATTCCTATGCTAAAATGTCGATGCAGAAGAGGGTAGCAATCGCCTGCTACTATAATTAAAGCCACATTCTGCAGAAAGATGACAACGTGGCGCCTGTGCTAGGGATAATACCTACAAAATTTTGTAGATGGATGATGCAAAAGGCCTTCACATCTTTATGAGAGATCAGAAAAGGCATTTGCATTGGAAGCTCTTATTTGAAGCATTTGAACTGGGAAAAAACTGGGGTGCACACATTATTTGTAAACAGCTTAAAACATGTATTTGTTGTTGCATTTTTAAATTCGCTCATTTTATGTACTTATTTTGCTTTTAACCAAGTTAAAAGTGCTCACATTCTATATTAAGGCTAAATCTGTAACAACAAAAAGTCAAAACAAACTTGCGTCATGGTTTTCACTTCATTGCACAAGCCACAAAATAATAAAAAAATGCTTTGGCACATGCTGGCTCTGTCAATGAAATGACAACAAAAGCTCCCAAAACCCAATGTTTTAAGATTGCACAGATAAGTCCTGATGGGTTCTCAAATCCATGAAGGCTTCACAGTGATTTCCTGGGGGGGCGGGGGATCTTGACGACTTGATCTAGTGGTTGTTACAAGGTCAGCGTCAACCATCAGCTAAATGAAACTAAATAGATAGCAGCGAGTTGGGGTTGTCAGACGATTTGTGGGGCTTGCTCTTGTAGGTATTTTTGGGAAATACAAGCCACCAAAAGCTGTAAGAAAAACGTACACAAAGATCTCCTTGATTTCCAGATAGCGCCATGATTTCCAAGGCTGGGGACCAGCCCTTATGAAGACAGTTTCTGGATTTGGGGGAGGTGGGAACATTGCGGCCCGGACATGTCTTCTGCGAGTGACTGTAGCGTCACCTCGTCTGGAAAAACCAGGCTTATTCAGACGGAGGCTAAAAGGTTAATTGGCCCAGCGCGCCGCCGCACCTTCCTTGGCGTAATTTACTGTGATTAATGCATGAAGGTTACGGACGAACTAATTTGCAGACCATCCCCAACAGAACGCAATTAAGCACATCTGAGGAGCTTGATGGAACTGCTGTGGTGGATACACATTGGCCCACTTGTTACACAATCCAAAGTCAATGGAAAATTTCAGGATCTCTCTCATGGTTGAATGAAATTTAAGAACAAGGTTCTGTTATGGCAGCTAATTACTAATGGCGGTTAAGTAACTAGAGTGGCACCATGGCAAAACATCGCCTGCAATCTAAGCAAATACTTTGGTAGTACACCAGGGAACAGAAAAATA
The DNA here is from genome assembly GCF_059441175.1 of Urocampus carinirostris. Classification (NCBI taxonomy): domain Eukaryota; kingdom Metazoa; phylum Chordata; class Actinopteri; order Syngnathiformes; family Syngnathidae; genus Urocampus; species Urocampus carinirostris. The sequence goes on from NC_142354.1 coordinate 36,726,980, forward strand.
CTGGAAGAAACCTATGATTGGATGTCTAATAAGCACAAATCAGTTTTCATCTGTTAAGACTACATGAATGAAACATGTAGTATAGCGGTTAAGTTTGAATGGAACCATGGCAAACAATTGTCTCTATCTGCATGTTATTAGGTGTTCCAGGTTGGGTGGAGGAAAAAGAGGGGATTTTATTCTCTTATGGTACACTGCGCGTTCTTATACAGAACTTAGAGTGGCAATTAACTGCCTGAAAAGGGCTTTACACATACATTTGATTTGATATAGCCAATGCTTTGTTAGTCCGCATTGGAAGGGAAAAAGACTAAGAAACCCATGAACGGATATATATACAGGGAGTGCAGAATTATTAGGCAAGTTGTATTTTTGAGGATTAATTTTATTATTGAACAACAACCATGTTCTTAATGAACCCAAAAGTCTCATTAATATCAAAGCTGAATATTTTTGAAGTTGGAGTGGGGCTTTTTTAGTTTTAGCTATTTTAGGAGGATATCTGTGTGTGCAGGTGACTATTACTGTGCATAATTATTAGGAAACTTAACAAAAAACAAATGTATACCCATTTCAATTATTTATTTTCATCAGGGAAACCAATATAACAGCTCAATATTCACAAATATACATTTCTGACATTCAAAAACAAAACAAAAACAAATCAGTGACCAATATAGCCACCTTTCTTTGCAAGGACACTCAAAAGCCTGCCATCCATAGATTCTGTCAGTGCTTTGATCTGTTCACGATCAACATTGCGTGCAGCAGCAACCACAGCCTCCCAGACACTGTTCAGAGAGGTGTACTGTTTTCCCTCCTTGTAAATCTCACATTTGATGAGGGACCACAGGTTCTCTATGGGGTTCAGATCAGGTGAACAAGGAGGCCATGTCATTAGTTTTTCTTCTTTTAGACCCTTTCTTGCCAGCCACGCTGTGGAGTACTTGGATGCGTGTGATGGAGCGTTGTCCTGCATGAAAATCATGTTTTTCTTGAAGGATGCGGACTTCTTCCTGTACCACTGCTTGAAGAAGGTGTCTTCCAGAAACTGGCAGTAGGACTGGGAGTTGAGCTTGAGTCCATCCTCAACCCGAAAAGGCCCCACAAGCTCATCTTTGATGATACCAGCCCAAACCAGTACCCCACCTCCACCCTGCTGGCGTCTGAGGCGGACTGGAGCTCTCTGCCCTTTACCGATCCAGCCACGGGCCCATCCATCTGGCCCATCAAGACTCACTCTCATTTCATCAGTCCATAAAACCTTAGAAAAATCCGTCTTGAGATTTTTCTTGGCCCAGTCTTGACGTTTCAGCTTGTGTGTCTTGTTCAGTGGTGGTCGTTTTTCAGCCTTTCTTACCTTGGCCATGTCTCTGAGTATTGCACACCTTGTGCTTTTGGGCACTCCAGTGATGTTGCAGCTCTGAAATATGGCAAAACTGGTGGCAAGTGGCATCTTGGCAGTTGTACGCTTGACTTTTCTCAGTTCACGGGCAGTTATTTTGCGCCTTGGTTTTTCTACACGCTTCTTGCGACCCTGTTGACTATTTTGAATGTAACGCTTGATTGTTCGATGATCACGCTTCAGAAGCTTGGCAATTTTAAGAGTGCTGCATCCCTCTGCAAGATATCTCACTATTTTTGACTTTTCAGAGCCTGTCAAGTCCCTCTTCTGACCCATTTTGCCAAAGGAAAGGAAGTTGCCTAATAATTATGCACACCTGATATAGGGTGTTGATGTCATTAGACCACACCCCTTCTCATTACAGAGATGCACATCACCTGATATGCTTAATTGGTAGTAGGCTTTCGAGCCTATACAGCTTGGAGTAAGACAACATGCATAAAGAGGATGATGTGGTCAAAATACTCATTTGCCTAATAATTCTGCACTCCCTGTATATATATATATATATATATATATATATATATATATATATATATATATATATATATATATATATATATATATATATATATATATATATATATATATATATATATATATATATATATCAAAAGCCATATCCCCCTAGTGGGAGGTGACTAGAGTCATTTCTGGCTCTTTGAGAGATTGATTCAAAGGAGGAGATTTCCAGCCCCCTCGCTCAACCCAACTGAGGTGTTGGGAGTCATTGGGTGACCAAACCCACCATTTCCAACCCCTAATGCCGAACGCCAAGCAGGGAGGCAACGGGTACCAATGTTTAAGTCTTAGGTATGACTCGGCCGAGGCTTGAACCACAACCTCCCAGTCTCGGGGTGGGCGCCATACCCCCAAGGCCACCGAGCTGGTTTGAACGGATGTAAAACAAGATAATAATTTGGGTCTCTTCTGTGAACACCTCATCATATATTTAACTGTGAAAAGAATGAATGTTTAGACAAGTCTCAACAAGTAAGAAAAAAAACAAGGGTAGGAGTTACTCCAAGTGGCCTATAAATTCTATTACATCATCAGAAAATTTTAAAAAGGCTGCCAATTGAGGGTCTGACTTTAGAAAACTCCAGGCAAACATAGAATGATAATGCTAAATTTTGAAATTTGTCCTTGATCCACAGTTCTGTTAACGGATCTCTCAACAATCTGGGTCATTGGGGCACCACTGGGGACGCAAATCTAGACAGTTTTTCCCAAAGCTGACAGTTCCTGGATTGAGTTTGGGTTACATGAAATAATAAGAAGGGTATCAGTGTTTAGTCCTCATTTGGAAGATCCTACACAAAAAAGTATGTGAGATGGCTATCTGTTAAGTTGCAGTTTTCATTGTTTCAGCAGTTGCTCCTCTGTATCCTTTTCCACCTGGAATGCTTGCTCTAGACCCTGTGACATCAAAACGTAAGCTTCTCAAATTTGTAATTTTCCACATCTCTTCCTCGGCCTCAGCCTGACCAGCACTATTCCTTCTCACATCTGATTATTCCCAGGCGTTTTATGTTTTTTTAGGCATAATATATGTTTATTTTGTTCATTTATTCTGAAATAACATTTTTATCAGTAGGCAAGCTCCATTGATTAATAGTGTTGTCTTTATTATGCAAAAATATCTATTACACAAACACTGAAGTATTTCCCCCAATTTTTTTAAAGCAGGATTAATTTCTTTGGACATTACATACTGTACATTATAAACATATCATTCCACATAAGCTTCACCTCTCGAGAGATTTAGCATTTAATAGAGCCGTGCTTTGTTAAAGACATGATGGCCACATTCTCTCGACAGTGTACAGCCACAGCTAATCTCTGCAAGCGATTGTGTGCACGCATTAATTTTGCTGTGTTTGCTGCCTGTTGGCGTGTGCGCCTGCATACATTGACAACATTATTTCAACCTGTCCCTGTGACCTTGTGCCTGCGTGTTCATGTGTAAATAGTATGCTCGGGTTGCCTGTATTGAGACTCTTGCTGCAGTTAGATGACGGATGTGTATACATTTTAATCTTGGGATTACTTGTACCCGGGCTCAGGTGACAGTGTTCTTTCAACTCAGCGAGTGATTATATTCATTAGAACATGTCAACAACAGATTCATGACCTGCTGTCAAAACCCAAGAAGAGCCGACCGCGAACATTGGTAAAGCATAAGGGTGTGAATCTCTCCACAAAATGTGATTTTATAGGTGCGATGGGAAACGATTTACAATGGCTTGATCCGAAAGAGGAACTATTCATTTCAGGACAATTTAGTTCAATATATGCCTAGGTTCACGCCACAAAGCCATGCTGGAGTTACAGTTTTGTTGTCATATGACGGACAGTACATTTCAAAAAGTTTGAAACCTTGTTACTCTCTGCCACCACCTCCTGGTTTAAAGTCATGATTGTGTGATGTGATAATCATTATTTTGGAACAAAATAGTTTTTCCCCAGAATAACTGTTGTTACACACCGCTGACAGTCAATGAGGAGGTCCGGAAGCAGGATGACGCTTTACGCCGAAAAACAATGGCAAACAGATGATGAAGGTGCTGTATGGGAGTCAGATCCCCTCCTTTATCCCCATCCAACAACCCAAAACACTTAATACACAAAACACACAATGGTTAAAATACAATAAAAACAAATTAAATAGTCATAGAAATAAAGTATGATTATGGCAAGACACACACTAACATGTGAGGAAAGCTTATTCACACGGACAGCGATGGCATCAGATGGCCTCAGGATTTTCAGCCATTGAACCACACCCTACCAGTGTGGGGTGCAGAAGAAACATGGCTATGTTCAGTATCTTTGCTCCCTTCCAGTAATCAATTGTCAATTGTCAAACAATTATCAATATAAGTAAGTAGCAGCAGATGTCATAAAGTGGTAAAGGCAAATATATTTACCAACTTGTCATGTCTTGCACATAATTTTGCAGATTTTAAAAACTATCCTTTTATTTTACATAAAAACATAAAAAGGACAAGGTTAAGGACAAAGAAAATATTTTTTTGTTCAACTGGCCGATCATTTTTGCTGATTTTAAGTTGTTACTTTTGTTATGTTTCTGTAAAAATAAGATAAAAAAATTGTAAATCTTTAAAAATGGGTTAGATAAATTGTAAAATTCAGAATAACAGTAAAATTATAAACCGAAATGAAAACCTGTTCTACTTCCTTAGTCGCGTAGACCACAAATGATCAGAAAAAAGTAATACTGTCATTTTAGACTACGTGATAATTGAATGCAGACAGACGGACCGACAGACAGACAGACAGACAGACGGACAGACAGACAGACAGACAGACGGACAGACAGACAGACAGACAAAATACTATTCTTAACGGGAAAAAAAACAATTTTGGGTACAAAACGGCTTCTGTTAAGATCCTGAAAAATAAAACGTTTTGGTTTGTTTTTGCATAACTGATGTCACAAAAGTGCACAATGTACAAACAACAAAATTCAACATTGAAATTGATTCTCAAAGTTGTCAGAAACATTTGGAAACCTTTGACTTTGTTCTACTTGAAGGCCACTTAGCCTTCATTCACTCAAACAAAAAAAACACATTTCTATTCAGCACGCAAGCGTTGATTCGATTAAAAGAAACACTTTAGCCCTTAGGCTTTTATAAGCTTCCCAATGTCATGTTTAAAAAAAAAATCATATTTTCCCTTTCAGCCTTTATTTAAAACTAATTACTGCAAAGTCAAAATTACATTCATTATTATTTATGGAGGTAGGGGGTTTCATTGGCAGAAGATGTTAGCCTGAAATGTGTGCCGACCTTGACTGTGGGATACCAAACAGTAATACATTCATACCTTCGGCAGACTTTATGCAAAATAACCTAGAAATTAATATTTAATTGTTTTTTCCCTTTTTCAAGGTTATGGGGCTTTGATTACAGACGGTTTGTAGGCTCATAACAACGATTACCTACACATATTTGTCCCCATTTTAGAACTCATATCAGGAAGTAGATTGAATAATATACCAGTGTGGTAAACGCCTCAGAATTTCCAGGGGGGATAGTGGTTGATTACAATACTAATTAATTTACTGGCAGATTACGCTGGATAATGTCCGTGTCGTCGGCCAATCAGGCTTTAGACGGTTGTCACGGGTGTCTGTGACGCGTTATTTTTCCGTGTGGCTCGAAATGCTGCTTTGGACAGGCTCAAGTGGTGTTTTCTTTTTAAATTGCACGTCAACTGACGTGCACGTGCTCTGCATGACAACTTACAACGCTGAAGCGAAACAGTGCTGGTGACCTGGCTCGACGGTGGTTTGAATTTTTCCTTTTTTTTTAATTTTTACTGTTTTTTAATTCAACTTTTATCAGGGATTTTAAACCTTGTATACATGACCTAACAGTACATATACTGTTCCATGAGTGGCATTTAAATTTAGCATTGAAATTTAACATTGAAAAATTAAAAATACTAATGGCATCTTGCCATAAACATCTTTTATGAGGAATACCTGTAATATAACTTCTTTTATTTTCAGACATTTTGAAGAATAACAACCTATGGCGTTATTTTTTACCCTAGTTATGCATGTAAGGTATTAAAAGAACATAGTCAAATTATATAAATAGAAAAGTACAAAATGTTGATGACTGATGCATGGAAATTGAACTTCAGAAAGTTCAAGTCAAATTCATATACAGCAACACAAATGTATGTGTTCATTTTTTATCATGTGTTTGCTTGAATTTGGGGGGTGGAATTTCCTTGTTTGTGTAATGGATCTCTGATAAGTTTTAAACAATAAACGACTCAAATAAACACAATTTTATATGACCTATGCTAAACTTTCTTTTATCCAGTCCTCAAGTCGTTCTACATCAAGGGAAACCTTTTTGAATCAAATATTTAGAATATTTTATCAGTGAGGTCAACACCATATATTTTAAAATGAAATTTAACAAAGCCACCGAACCTGATCTCCGGAAAAAAGTAATTATTCAGTGCATTTTATTTCACTGAGTAACGTTTGATGATTCGATTAAATATATGAAAAACAGTACAGTAATCCCTTGCTGTATCCTGGTTTACTTATCACGGTTTCGCTACTTCGCTGGGAGACTGTTTACAGAGCGGCAAAGGGATATGAAGAGCATGCCGGCATTCAGTTGCCAAGTAGAATTCTGTGTGTGAAGAATGGCGCGTGCTGTAATGTATTTTTTATGTTGGATCCTGAAACACCTTTGTAACTGAGGGCACTATTTTCCCATTCAGATACTTTGTAACCTGAAACTTTGGTATGTAGATAGATTTGTAAGTAGAGGTACCACTGTATTGGTATGATAGTTCAGGTATGTTGGCCTAGTATTAAAAAAAAAATGTTTTGGGGTGCCACTAGGAGGCAATTAATATTACACAATGTTCCCTCTGTTGTTTCGATATGCTTATTTGTTTATAACTCCGAATTCAGGGTCTAATCGAGTGTATCTTCTTCATGATCGTGAATATATGTGTGCGTGTAATGTTCGTGCGAATTTGTACATGGTGTATGACGGACATATTTAAAATGTTAAATGAACAATCCTATTTACAGTTACTAAAGTTTTTTTTTTCTAGTGGTGGTGTTTTGTTATGTTCATCTTGGGTAACATTCATATTATTTTTGTAAATGTTTGCATTTCCTGCAGCTTAAAGATGAAAGAATATTTTTGAGAAGAACCCCTGAAAAACTTGAAAACACTTGCTGGAATGGCTATAACCAATGACCACTACACCGACTTTCAAAAATCCCACTATTGTCTGCTTCTTCATTAACTTCTTGGCTGGCTCTTTTGTTTGATAATGTTGTGTCTTTTAGAAAGCCCAGTCAGGACATGCCTCATTCCTTATTATAGGCAGCTACCACTTTTGTTCCCAAGATTAAGCATATTAACCAGTCAGGAGTCTGTAGACACCAACTTGAACCCCATTCCCTCTTTCCAACATCGAACACCCTCTCACAGTGAATATACAATTATACTTACCTCACAAATTTAGTTCAAACCGCAAACCCATGACAAGAGGCTACTTGGCCGGATTTGATTTCAACCATCGATTGCTTTAGTTTAGAACGAATGTAATAGGAAAATATTATTTGTACAAGATATAAAATCCTCAAAAAATATTTCCCACACGACATACAATCAAAGCACAAACTGAGAGGATTTTAATATTGTTGAGAATTGTTTCGAAAAAGGTGATTACAAAATCTGCTTACAGGAGAAAGCTAAAGGTTGAAAAAATGAAACTAATTATTGCCGAGTTACAAAAATTTTATTTTCCATCTTATAGCTCTTAGACACAATCGATGCATTTCTCGTTAGATTTCAGACGTTTCCTTATCAAATAATAAAATCTGATATCATAACTTCCTTTTAGCCAGTAACCGTGGGATTGTTATTGAGCCGTAGAATGAGCTTTTTTGCCACTGAGCTCTCCGAGTCAGAGGCGTATCTTAACCTTACAGCACCTTTCATTCTCCTTTGACTCTGGCCGGAAGGCTAAGTCAGCTAATAGAGGATCACAGGTGAGAGTAGCAGGTCAAGCCAGGTGAAATTTCTGGAAGTCTCCTTGAGGATAGATATTAATCAGTTAGATTGGTAGTGAATGAATCTGTTGTTAAGAGTTGTTCTTCAAACTGTTGACCCTTGTGATGCTTGACCATGCGTTATCACCTCATTAAAGAGTCCGTCACACAACCAAATATTACGATTCTATCGCATAAATGGCTAATTAAAAATGAAAATGGTGTCTACAAGGGAGGCACAAAGGTCCTCTCCATTGTGGTAGATTAGCTCAACTATCTCTAGGGTTTGTCGAGGATTTTCCATTCAAATTGAAGACTTTTAAAAACATTTTCAAGACCGCATACAATGAAATTTAAGACTGCATCTATCTTGCCTATTCTGCTATACAAAATGAAAAAAATGAAAAGTAACAGTTCCTATCCCAAAGGTACTAAGACGACAACAGTTAGTGACTGCCTATACATAAAGCTCCAAAGTAAAGCTGCATTTTCAAAAACGTGGAAATCTGGATTTTTCCACCGAAACATTGTATTTACCGTTCAGAGATCGATAAAGTCGAAGAAAATGAAAAAAAACTTAATGTTCCATTCTGTTCTTAGTTTACTTATCATACAGTTATTATCTATATCACACAGATAAGATAGGGGGGAATTAAGACATTTGAGAGTTAAATTTAAGACTGTGCCTATCGACTTAAAGACTTTTTTTAAGTTTTAAAGACCTTGCAGGAACCCTGATCTCAAAGTTCACAAAGCTCTGATTCAGTTCTAGGCTCCATCCTTTCTGAGAGGCAGTTGCATGTTCTCTTTGGGCCTGAGTAGATTTACTCCAGATACTTTGGTTTTCTCCTACATTCAACAAAACCTGCATGGCGGGTTTAAATAAATCAGCTCTAACACGCTCGAAATGGTCTCCAATTTGAATCATGACAAGCACGGCAAGAAATAGAAGGAGGGATGGAAAATTAGAACCTTCAGACAAGGGTTAGGTTTGTTTGTGGTTTTTATACATGAGCTGGATCATTAGCAAATTGTCACATTCTCTCATGACCATTTATTTGAACTCCTGTCTCCGCTTGACGCGATGTTTATTTTAATTTTCTATGAGAGTTGTAGTCTTTGTTATTGCTACACTACGGACATTTGATGAGCTATGTCACCATATTAAAAACATCTGTGTATCAGACTGACATACTGTCCAAAGATACCGCCGGGCATTTCCCTGTCAGCACAGGACAGTCAAAGAAAAGAAATATACATTCATTTTCTTCTGATTAGCTTGGCAGCAAACGTCAAGTTTGTATTCAAATATGATTTGACGTAGGATAAATATGAACTGCAGTTTGTCAGCGTGAAATAACCCAAAATAGCACCCTTCAATTTAATTTAACAGCTGTCTCCCTTTTGTCAGAGAGAACCTTTAGCTCTTTCTGTCTACTCAGGCAACAACACGGAAGAAAGGCTCCTTGATGCAGAGAGTATACCACATGACACATTTATTCTGCTTATTCTGTAAACTAATCTGCAAAAAAATATGTGACAGAGTCTTGGGAACGTAAAGACAGGGGAGATGTAGGTTGGCTAATAAATCCCCATATCCTGGAGTATTAGATTGTCTGCAAACCTAAGAGGTAGCAACTTTGCTATAGTACATTTCACAAATTCTCGAAGGCTATCACAATACCCAACACCCCTGAGAAATGACAGTGAGTCTCATAATCTACAGTCAGTGTTTTAAAGTAGCAATTAAAAGGTTTAATAAAAATTATATTGTAAATTATATTATGAAATAAATTATGAACCCTACTGATTTGATTGATTGGATCTTAATACCTTTCATTCTGTTCTGGTTTGTTTTGTTCCAAAGCCCACTTTTGAAAATAAACACACACGTAAAATTTTCCCAATATGGTCGTTAGCCCTCCTCTTTAGATTATCAGCTTTCTTGGCCAATAGTAGGCTTCTTTTCACGGTCCACAGCCTGCATTACCCTATTCGGGCCTTTTTTGATAAAACGGATATTGTCTCCTATAGCTCCGAATGTCTTCAGCCAGTAGTAACAAAATCAAATGATGATTGACACAGTGGTTTGCCAATGAAATCCCCAACATAATGTTATGCCTTTTTCGGCAGGTGTATCAAATCAGAGCCGAAAATAACTTACAAAACGCAATCCATGCTTAATTTTTATTCACCATTGTTACGCGCAAGTGTATTAGTCATCCAATCAGTGATTTAATTTCCGGAATACAAGTCAAACATAAGCAAATATTTTACAATGACTAGAAATATTGGCCAAAGTAAAATACCAATTTGCAAACGTTTTAGTGTAGTAAATTGGTCATGTCCAAATGGCCACAATGGGAAACGCCTAAACCTTCACATATAAAAATGTTTAAAATATGATGTTTAGTTTTTTTAGATCGTGATCAAATTGGACAAGGAACCAAGTAAGGCTTCAAGCTTTTGTCACACATGTTTTCCAGGTATGCTGCCCAAGATACACTCATCTGCAGGCATCTTATTGCAAAAAGAAAAAAAAATTCAGGCGAGAATAAAAAGCTATTTCTGTGTGTTCCAACTTAGATTAGATTAGATTGGGTGGTTAATTAGGTTAAGGACAAAACTTCAAAACCTTGCCTTCCAAAAGAGACCAGAACTGTCCATATTCTCCAAGAATAGCCTTCAATTTACTTTGTGTAGGTCTCGGATTGTGGTATAAGGCAAATTGTACAGAAACGTTAAGGGTTTAACTGAGAGGCACCTGAAAGTGTTTTGCTCTGTGCATTTTTCGAAAAATACAGCTTTTTTGTTGAAATGCCTGATCCATTTTGTGTAAAAGTGTTGTAGCAGCATAGTATAGACACAAAACAGTGTTCTTATAACGATCTTCACTGCACGACAGTTTATTTAAAACATATTCATTTTTTATATGTTGTTTTTTAATTTTGATTTGCATTGTAAAATAGTTTGTCAGGTCGCAAGAACAACAGAATGTCATATTACATTGATCGGATGCAAACATGCAAATTACTCAATTGTTATTTGGTATACTCCTGTGGTTTTAGAAAACATTGTTTAAGTATAATTGTCGGTCTAAATACATGCACCACAACCCAAGTTTTTCAACTGAACGAAGGACAGTGTATCCTGAAAAAAATAGTTACCATTTGAGTCTTTAGCGTTTCTTTGTTTGCCACTATGCTGCATTACGGCTTTAACTTTAAGTGATTACTTGGCTCCAAAGTGCAAAGAATCAAGCATCAAGCCACTGTGTTAAGGATTCAATTAAGGCAAATATGCTGTTATTTACTGGTATGGCTGTATATTTGTTTCACAATCAGTCCTTAGTGGGGTCAAGGCCTCCTTTTTTCCTTTTTTCTTGAACAGAACTGTGTTGATGTAAAGACACAAAAGAATGCTGGAGCAATTCATTTATACGCTGTAAGCCTTGCTCGACACTGCAGTCCAAATGTGAGCACAGTAATCATGTTCATGTAACAAGTAATTGATCAGTGGCGTTGGGACATACAAGAAGCTCCCTAAATCCAATAATGGATACATTGCTGTAATTTGATGTAATTCAAGAACTGCAGTATTTTGCGAAAATTGTCAGGGCTGTCAGAGTTTGTCTAATAAGAAACAAGTGAGGTTAGTCAAGATCTCCTTATTAGGTTTGAGTGGCTCGTTGATGTACTCTTTGGGGAAGTGGCTTTCTTGAGTACAGCTGCTGTTGACACGCTTCTGTCCAAAAAAGCGGCAATAATCCGCAAGAATAACCAAACAAATCATAAAATAGACAACCTAAACCCAGAAAAGTAGCCTGACCCAAAACATTGCTGCAATCTTTGCATTTTTATCAAAGACTGATAAACATGTCAAGCCAAGTATGGTTTTCTACTCCAGAAGAGGAATGATGAGAGTCAATGATTACAGAGGGCTGGCCAGACGACCCAGTCTACATTCATTGTTTGACATTGAGGAAGCAGTCAAGAAACAAGGACAAGAGATCTGTACATTAACCAGAACTGACTTGATGCGTGGTGTATTGGGAACAAAGGGGACACAAGAACACGGGGGGAAAATATAGTTGCATGTCTGGTAGATTCTATCTAATGATGAAAATTGTTGAGCTACTAACAGGAGTGACATGGAATATGGAATAGTTATTTACTTAAAGGTTGAAGGAGTTTACCAGTAGACCTCTTTAAACTTTTCACACAAATATAAAAGTATACAACAACCACTTTAACTGAACTTCAGTGACTAAACCTTCATATTGACCTGCATTTCTTTTTTTTTCACGATGAGGGAACATTGGGACAAATAAGGGATGCAATCTTTATGATTCCCAGAGTACTTTTTTTAAGTAGAAAAAAAGACGCATCAAAATGCTCTTTGGTCCCGTTCAGGGGGCCAGGACCAAATGTGGAGGTGGGCAGTATCCGGGCCATAATTTGGGGACCAGTGGTTTATGGCTTTCAATGGTCTTCCCCCTGAACTATTATGATCTGTAAAGTTGGTAACTGCATACTTTTCATCACCTTAAACTCAGGTGTATGTCTGAAATGCCGCATGGCTATCCTTTTTCGCTTGGTCACACAGCTACAACAATCATATATTTTCATATCCAATAAATGTGTGTGAGGGGTGGGCTAGCAGGAAATATTCAAATAAATAAAAGTACAGTGAAACCCAGCATAGAGTGAATCCTTATGTTCTGTTCAAAGTTGACAAGAAATATCACATGTTAACCTATTGAGTTATTGATGGAATGCTCCTCTCAAACGTTCCTGCATCAATAATGTCTGTACGTGTGTGAGTGTGTGTGTGGATGTCGGCTCTCTGTCCTGCCAAGCCAGGCCAGAGCAATCAGCACATTAAATAGTGCTGCTGACAAGAAAAAGGCAGCTGGTGTGGGACGGCGCGCTCCAACGCAAATATGTGATTACTGTTTGCAGAAAGTCCCACAGCAATTTCAGTCGACGCAGTCTACATGCGATCCTTTTCTTGAGTAGAGGGATAGCACAAAGCTGAGGAGGTAAATAATGACTCATGCTTTGTTGAAGGATTGCTGCTGTGTGTATTAATTGACATGCATTTTGACAGAAATGGGGGTCACAGTGAGACTTTAATATTTAACCCTTCACTCTGAAAAAGATAACCAACATGATGGACGAAGGAGCGGGTGTCATGGGGGGTTAATTGACATCCTATAATCTGCATGGGTACATAAGAACTGCTTGAAATATACAGGATGTGTGTGGGGGCTTAGATGAACATTGATGGTCAATGCTAAAGTCAAATGGCCTTACTTTCATTTAGTTTATTTTAAAACCAAAATGTTTTTTGCACATTTAGCAGCTTTGCCTTGAAAACTGCTGCCTTGGGCGAAGATAAAAAAAAAAGGTTGCATCCCTCTGAGACTTTTAATGATTATGGACTAATCATGACTTAACTTTAAACTAAAATAGTAAGAATGGCTTAATCCATGCTGAATGTGTTATTTTACTTTTCTTTTGACCCGATTAAACATAGTAAGAGCAAAAAAGATGGGAAAAAATGTTAATTAAAAAAAATACTATATTTTAAATATATATATATATATATATATATATATATATATATATATATATATATATATATATATATGTATATTACTTCTCACTCGTGTTGCCTTAAGTCAGAAAAGAAAATGGTAGTATTATTTTGTACAAAATAGTAAGGAATATTTTTTTTAAATTTGAATCAGTCAGACTGAAGTGACTCAAGAATCTTTTTTGGTCGGTTTTAATTGCAGCCCTATCTTTGTTTAGAGTAAAATTTGATGGCGCCGGCGGTAAGTCAATGATATCGTGCAAAAGCCGCAATATAATGGATGCCTGTTTGCTAAATCCAGTTATACTTTATGGCTGACACAAACTTGCACCTTCTCCAGAGCATGAGCACTGACAGTCATGCGGAATACCACACACACACGCCCTCTCTCCGCACAACCCTAAACCTCCACTTTCCTCGCCACCCGTTGCCGCGGCACTGGCTAGAGATGTCCTCGAGATGGACAATAATCGTTGTGATTACACTTCTACAAAAAACACATTTGTTGTGCATTAACCCTTTCTACTAAAGGGCGTGTTTTTGGATGGTGAATGCAGACTGAGCAGGGGAATCTGTGCTGTGGCTGCAGTGGGAGGAACCAACCAAGGAACCATGTTGGGATTACGGGGAGCCAGAGAAGGATGGGGTTTGGACTTTAATGACATACAGTAATATGCATAAGAGAGATTAAAAAAATAGAAGCTACTACTGGCACATACTAGGGAAAACCTTGTGTCTCCTGGCCAGCAATTATTTGGCCCAGATAATTATTTTTATCTTTGTCATGTTGGCTTCTATCGGGAATACCACTGGAATTTATTTCATCAGACCAATACAAAATGCATTCCTTATTTGGTAAAAAAAATCTTTACCAGAAGGTTGTGCTACCTAACAAAATATGTCCACTGTCCTCGCATTAACATATTTCTATCCCTCTATAGCCTTACCCTGCAAACCCTACCTCTACCATGCTTCCATACAAAAAAAATACTTTTTCAAAAAAGGCAAAGTCACAATGCATGACCCTTGGGAAGTGTTGTCTTACCACAATGCAAGCCAATACAGGCCGATCATATGTAAAATCATATCAATGACTAAGTTACCACCTGTAATTGTGCATATTCATAAAGACTTTTGCACAAAGTAACAGAAGAGTGAAGCCAATTCCTTCTTTTTTCTCAAAGGCTTGACAAAATTAGGACAAAAAAGAGAAAAAGGGGGGAAAAGTCACATAAAAGTTTCATTTTCACGTATTTAAAACTGAATTGTTAACACTGTTTAAGAGATTACACATTTTGTTTAAACCATCTTTTTTTTTGTTCAAACAAAAAGTGTTTGACTATGAATATTCCCTGCATTACATATGTCGCCCTAACAAACATAAATGCAAGACTTTCATTAGGAAACTAAACCAAAGGGGTAATAAAAAGCAGGGATCAAGAAAAGTGGTAAAAAATGGGGGTGAGCTTTTAAAAAAAGCCAAAACATTATTCAATGTTATCGTGTTACTTTACGATGTCATACCAAGTACACTGTACTTGTTCTCACTCTCCCAATACGTTTCAGAGAGGAATGTAAACTTACAGTGAAAAGATTTACACTTTGTCTTGCTAAAGCTGTCACACCAAAAGCTATTTGTTGGCAAGTCTTTTATAAACAATATTTTGTTGCTCTGGAAGACAAGCATGAAGGATAAAAAAAACCTCTGATGCCAATTAAATTGAAAATATTGGTAGTTGAGGCAGGGTGGTGCCGGAACAGATCTGTGATGAAACAAGGAGGTGTTTGGAACAAAGGATGCTCTTGAGGGAAAAGACGATTCAAAGATGAGGCGCTGCAGTCTACATAAAAGCTAGTGTGAAGTGAAAAATCTCAAGCAAAATACAAATTCATATTTCAAGCCTCCACCTCCCTCTTTCTCGAGAAATATCGTTTTATCAGTTGGTAATTTGGGACAATTTTCAGACAAGCTATTAAAGCACTTGAATGGGACTCAGCAGTTGTCGCCTCCTTATCACGCCTTGTGGAAGATATTTGAATTTTCTTGTTTGGAGTGTCTGACACTGTCGTTCAAGTGGCTGAAAAAAATCAACACTATTCAACGTGCACATCTGGTGCTGTCTGGACAAAAAAGCAAGAAAAAAATGAAAGCCATCACATATGTCTCCTGATGACCGCCAGCAGACATGCGTCATATTTGACGGCTTGTGCCTAAATGACATCCTCATTCAAAGGCAGAGTGACTGAAAATGTATGCCTATTCCCAATCTGATGCAGTGAAGGGACGGTTATCCTCTTGCATTAGCTTTTTTTAGTGGTATTCATGAAGGAGGGGGTCGACAGGTGCTGGGCACTCGGTGAATAAAAAGTGGGGGCAAACGAAGTCATTTGTCACAGAAAAAAGGAAAACAAAGGAGACAAAGATTTCAGCAAATGTTTTGAAATAGCGCTATGAGAATGAGCACTTGAAAAGTGCCCTTGAGCTACTTGAGTGTATGTTACAACAACAGCATGAGTCAAACTAGACCACACTTCCTTTGGTTCTTTTGAATCTTCAACCCTATTGCCAAGGAAGATGGAACATAAAAAAGATTAGTGATAGTTGAAAAAAAATTGAAACTTCACCCAAAAGCAGGATAGCCCACACTTTTTGTATAACTTAAATAGCATGATTTTGTTAAGCTTAGAAAAGAAGATACCACAACTATGAACAGTCAGAAAACACTTTTCTGCCTAAAACATAGGCTGAAAATTGTAAAGCACAATCACGGCTGGCCCAAAAAAGATTCCATCCATGCTATTGTTCCTCGTAGAGGCAGCAAACAAATTGCCAATCACAAACACCTCCACAGCTTCACCGAGTAATCAAGTATGGGCCACTTATCAGCACACACTCTTAATAACAATAATCAACTGTGGCTATGTAAAAAAGAAGAGGAAAATAGTGCAGCTCAACCGATTCAATTTGATGCAGTGTAAATAGTGTAGGTGAAATTATTGTGGATCTTATTGCATCCTGGCTGAAATCTAGGTCAACTGGGAGAGAATGGTTCCTATATAAATGTGTTGTCATGAAAAAAACTGATTATTCGTCAAACAAATATCAGAAAGGGTAGACGACAAGAAATCCACATTCTTGCTTAGTGCCTGTTAGAACCTATAAATGCCAGCTCATAAGAGGGCACATTGAGACAAGCACTGAGACAAATTGTAGTCACTCTTATGAAGAATATAGAGTATAAAATGTTTTGGAGGGATGCGAAATAAAGCCAAAGTTGAAAACGAAATCCAAAAAAGCCGAAACACACTGTTAAAAACACACAAAGAAATGCTAAAAACGTTTGTTTTGAACCCACAACATTATCTTTGTCAGGTATATATGCTAACTGCAATAACATCATGTTATAAAACTATTACATTTGGAATTATTTATGTAGTTAGGCTTAAATAAAACGAGTGAGGAACATGTTACGTTTAGTTGCGTTGAGCCAATTTGACTTGTGCTTCACACCTTCTCAAAACGAGTGATCTCGCCACCAGCCCCGTGATTTCCATGCCAATGCTACAATCATAAAATAAAAATGCAGAGAACAAATGGAGGTGTAGATAAAAATGACCCTGCATTATTTAGTATGACTTTGTGTGAGGAGTGGAGATAGTGAGCATTACTTCAAGCAGGGATTCAGCCATGCTGCGGTCTTTAATCCGAACATAGACAAAACACTCTACATTATTTCGAGGCTTGAAAAAAAACAAAGAATCCCCCCTGTTTTTTTTAATTAATGTGGTGTTTGACTCATAACGTCACAAAACAAGTTGAAGCTGGGTTCAAAACGTCCATGAGCTTTTACATTCTGCGCTCAGAGGTAAAATATAGCTTTTTCATTGTGTTAAAACTGTAAGAGTCAGGGCGCCCGAGGGCTGTCTGAAAAAAAGATTCACTCTCTCTCACTGTCTCTCTCTCTTGTCTTGTTTTCCCTCTCTAAATTTATCATTTATACTGTATCTCATGTGTTAATAGTGGAGAAAAAGAGCTAATCGACCGACTTAATTCTTTGGCATTTTCTGGAAAGAATCCTTATTCCATTGTTTTTTTTTAATTGAACACAACTGACTACTGACAAACTGTACAAGAAATATGAGTAATGTTTACACGCATTCCGATTATGTTTGTAAAATATAATCCGGAGCAATTATTCTGAGACCGAGGCATTGAATTGTTTGAAAATTGGATGCACACACACCATATTGGTTTGCTTGAGCATCTGTGGCAATGTATGAGCTGTGCTTGTGTAAGGCTGCTCATATAAAATTCACATCAAATTCATTAGGATGTCAAACGTTACAATGGCTGTCAACGGATGTGTTTGCGGTCGACAGTTAGATGCTTTACTCGCATGTAAAAAATCATATTTTGCTCCACTGCATGCAAATGACTTCATTCAACGGCTGCTGTATTACATAAACTGACATTTACAGGGAACATAAATAGAGCTCCATGCAGGATGTGAATAAAACAGTAGCAACAGTAGTTGTAAAGTGGTTGAAACATTTCTGAGCAAAAATTACAATGCTTGAAATCAAGTGTGGTGAGAATAAAACATGTGCATCCAGGCAGCATGGAGAGGTCACTAAAACTAAAATAAATGTTTGTGTTGGTTTTACTTAAAACTAAACTCTATCTCTGAAAGAGGGAAGCAACAATGTGGGTTAGAAGTGAGACAATCGACTAAAAATTACAACTTTTCCATGATTTAGCCGCTTTTGGTTTGTGGTTGTGGAGAGTTACATTGTAGCCTATAGGACAGGACACAGTCAGTTTTGTTTTCAGATTTTGACATAATGTAATATTTCAATAGGTTTGTCATGATATACAAGAATACAAATAAGACAGATTATTGAAAGCCACAAAACCAACCTGATCCATTCAATACATGACATGTACTCCACAATCCTTGTCCACAATTGGTTATTTAACCCTAATATTCAATATTTTGAGTGATTACTCTAGCATGTGGGTTATTTAATTCTAATATTGATTTCCCTACTTGCTCATAAAACAACCATTTATGTTATACCTGTAACCTGTTTAATGTATAATGTCTTTTTTCAAAATAGAGTTCACATAGATCCATGAAATTACACAGCTGCCTATGTTTCTTATTCTACTTTCTTTGTTATGGTCTGAAGGCCATACAGCATCACATTGCCTCCAACTGGATTTGGAGTCACAATACTGAATTAAAAACCACACTAAAAATAAGGCTACTTTTTGTTGTTTGCTTTAGTTGTCCAATTTTTGTTTGTATGTTTTTTGTCTGTTGTTGTTTTATCCTGTTTTTCCAGAAAAAGACATTCCTTGGAGGAGAGGAAGTTTTTCCTTTTTGAAGGTTTTTGCCTCTCCGTGAAATTACCAATCTGATGCTCTCTTCCATAAAGTTCTTCGAAATTAACAACAGGGGGGAATGACAAGTTGGCCGTTTTGGATGTAAATCTCTCAGAATTCAGTCTATGAAAATAACTTGTTTTTATATTCCTAAATACAAAAACAATCTTTCTCACACACACACACACATAAAACGTTTCAATAATCAGTCTAATCATATCTCTTGTACGTTTATCAATCTTATATTCTTTTATTGTGAAGTCGTGCTCATGTGTGTACTGTTTTCACTGACGTATAATAAACTACGCCCACCGTTTGGGCTCCCTCTTTTCCTTTTTTCAACCAACATGAGAGCCTCGTGAGTACTTTGCAGCTGCTATCACGATGTAGTTTTTAACAATATATGTATTTTATCTGTGTAAATACAGCCACCAAAGAGTGTTAATAATGACTATCTTGGGGCAGCAGTAGCTCAGGAGGTAGAGCGATCGTTTTAGGATTAAGGGATCCCAGTTTGAATCCCGGCTTGTCCGTGTAACATGCCGAAGTGTCCTTGGGTAAGACACTGAAACCCCAATACCCCCAATAAGCAGGTTAGCGCCTTACATGGCTGCACAGATCACAGCCGCTATTGGGAAATGTGAAGCACAATGTAAAGCGCTTTGGGAAGTCATTGACTTCAAAAGCGCCGTATAAATTCAGATCATTTCATTTCATCTTTGACAAGTCACAATACTGAATTAAAAATCTGGTGTAGGGTGGGGGATGCATTGTAGTAGCCAGCCGTGTGTTATGCGTTCTGCATAGCTACACCAAAAAGTCACTAAAAAGCTATAACAAACATTTTACATATTTAAGTTTAAGTTTTATGTTTAAAATGTTGGTTTAAGATCAGGTAATTGTGTAATTGTAATCCTGTGCAGTCCTTTGAGACATTTTTGTGATTAAGGGCTATATAAATAAATGTGACTTGACTTGAAAATCCTTAAAATCTCAAAATGTGACTTCAAAAACAGGGATTTTCATAAAATGATACCCTAAAAATCTTGTGCTTATTATATTAAGAACCCTAATCCCAGTTGGCTTGCTTAATTTAACTAGCACAGAACAAAAATGATGTGTGATGAAGAAGAAAAAAAAATGCAATGTATTCACCAACACCCTTGGCGAGGTGCATTGCGTGCGAGATAAATGCCTACTTAGACACTATGAATAATAATATTCCAAGCGTTTTGACTGATCCTAAGACATCCACTCCATTTAATTGTCTCGGCTGGATCTCTTTTATTGATTTCACAGGCGCAGCAAGTCTCCTGAGATTTTCTATGGATTTTCCAGCTGCCCTCCCAAATGATCCATTGTGATTTCATGGAGAAAAGCAGCGCTGCCTGGGGAGGGTAAGGATATGAAAGACAGCTATGCTTTCTCAAGCACTGTTCCCCCCTACTCCATTGGATACCTGATTTCTGCTTCCTAAGCCACATTACTTCATGACTGTAGTCTGATTGAAAGTATTGTTCTCGTTAACGTCTTGGATAGGTCTGCAGCTTTATCTATGTCAGCACTATTAGCTGTTGGAAACCGTTAGAGACACCCCACAGACCGTTTTTTGGGGGAAGAGTGCTTTATCAACAGCAATTCTCTGGATAAGTGCTTATGCAAATCCTCAGAATGTTTCTTCTGGCCAAACGAGACTTTATGAAGATCATCTTTTGCTGAATACGAAACAACAATTAGAGAAGCAAGCCATCAATTAATTAGATTGCCGCTGTGGTTTAATATTTGCTGATTTTTTTATTTTGAATTTCCAAGATAAGCTGTTAAGCTCTAAAGTGATAAAAGCTTAGACAACTAATAGTCTCAATGTGTCTTGTGCAAATAACATTTAAGCTTCTGTTGGAAATAGTCAAAAAACGCCATGTCACAAGGAAAAGTCTGCCCAGTGGAACAGTTAAGGGTTGGCAGCAGAAAGCGTCGTGGGATTTTTGTTTTTGTTATGTAAATCTATGGATTAGTTTTCAACTACCACATGAAATCCGGGTGGCAGACGCATGCACACAGTAGCATCAAACCGCTCGCTCTGTTGCAACGAAAAAAACGATACTGAGATAAAGGCTACCGCGGCGAACTCAATTGACTTGATTGATTTGCCGTTTCGTGATAGGCGGTGTATACCGGATGGTACCCGTAATTGGCAAATTTGCGTTTTTCCGTACAGTGTACAGTGTACACCAAAGTCAGTTTGGGTTTTGGGCCGGATCCAGAAAATCTGTTTTAAGGCGGGCCAGATCGGTAAAATAATGTCTTAAAAAATGGTATCGAATTTTTCAGTATTCGGCCAACTTTAGTCGCTTACCAACATATTATAATCATGGATGACAAGGGAACGTTTTTAAACCTAACCCATTTATTCACAAACAATTGGAAAACATGTTTTTCATGTATGGCATTGAAGGAATTAACTGGTTTAGTTTAACAATTGAGCGAATGCAGTTTTACACCTGATCCAACTAACCACGCTATACAAACTCAAGTGAAATTTATGAAAAATGTAACTTTTGCCCTAATTCTACTGGCTCGAAAGGAATGATAAAAAAAAAAAGTTTTAGCAATGCATGGGCAAAAAGATTATAGTACATCAGATAAAACTACTCCGCTGGGCCTACTAAGACAGAGAGGATATCCTTACTGACCTCTAGCGGCCAGAGGTAGCATATTTTATTGCATTTATTTTAAAATGTATAACTTTTGATAAAAAAGACCAAGTGACTCGCTTCTTTTTTTGACATACTCATAAATTTATGAGCAGGCCAGATTAAATCATCAAACGAGTCAGGCCTGTAGCCTGTATGTTTGACATACTTGGTGTACACTTGAAAAAGTAAACGACCTGATCATGTGGAAAACGGCATGTCCCTGGAGGCAGAACAAGATTCTGTTTTGGATAGAGATGATGACGCCAAGCATTTAACTACCAGTGGAGATCAATCAATGATGATGCAGATTAGTTTCCAATGAGAAAGGTCAGCGAGGGAGGGGTCACAGCGAACAGACCATATGGGTCAGCGAGAGCAACAGAAGGTGCATGAATCGGTGGACAGTGATAGAAAACAAAGGGCAGTTGTCACGTGGCTTTAGAGTCGCTGATGGATGTGCTGTGCAGTGTCACGTGTGCCTAGGCAGCATTTTCAGGTAGAAAAAGATTTTTCTCTTTGTTATGCAGATGGTGGTGCAATCAAACCCGCTTTGTCTGGGCCTGACGGGCTGCGCTCCCGGGACATTGAGAGCCCCAAACACTAATCCGCCCTGGGTTTGTGTTCTCCGGGTGCACATAAAAGGCGACGTCCTGGTACCTGGGGTGTGTGTGTGCCGATGGGGCTCTCCAAAACGAGGTCTGACCTCTCTCAGGCTACTCGCTCAGTTCTCTGCTTCCCCCATTTTTTTCCCTGCCTTTTTTCACTGTTTGGTTTTCTTGTTTTTTTTTTGTTTTTGTTTTTTGGGGGTCTTGAAAAGCATGAACTTAAGCATGTCGGACCGGTGATGAAGACACCCACAAAAATGTATCATGGACCCATGCGTTTCAAGACATGAATTCTGCCAGTTTCTTCTTTTTTTTTTACCATATAAGTGTAATTTGGCATTTTTCTTCTTTATGAAACAAAGATTTCATATAAATGACCATATTTTCTAGATTATAGGGCCAAGAATTTGAAAGTGCGCCTCATAACCTGGTGCACCTTATCTACCGTGGATATGATTGGACTATAGGTATGCGTTATCATACAAGGATTTACGGTACCATATCTGAGCCGTGATTGATAAAAATGATAAACATCGCTGACTCAATTTGAAAACGAGAAGGGGCCGTGAGAGTGCGGGCAATTTATAACCAGACCACTAGTGGTACAAATAACACGAGACAAGGCATTAGACCTCATCTCATTGTCAAACAAATTCTACAGTGCCAGGAACACTGATTTGCCTAGTGTGTTCTTATAGGTTAAACAGTCCCTCCACTTTTTTACCAACGAATGTTAGAAAACGGGGTCATCAAAGTATTTTACCAAATACCATAAAGAACAGACCTGGGTACTCTGGTCCTCAAGGGGCAGATGGCCTGCCTGGTTTTTGAGGTTTTTCAGCTCCAATAAAGGTGATTCCAAGCTCTTGTCAGCTTGCTAACGAGCTGATAGTTTGTATAACCTAAGTTGAAGAAGTGTAACCTCCAATGATGCAAGACATGCGGCCTTCAGGACCAGAGTGCCCAGGTCTTTTAGAGACCCAAAGGAGAAGAAGTGGAGAGACTGTTTAACTTATCAGAATCCATTCATCCATTATCTTCCGCTTATCCGAGGTCGGATCGCGGGGGCAGCAGCCTTAACAGGGAAGCCTAGCGGGGGCAGCAGCCTTAACAGAGGAGCCTAGCCACTTATTCCAGTTCACCTGAGGCGTTCCTAGGCCAGTCTTGAGACATAGTCTCTCCAGTGTGTCTTGGGTCGTCCCCGGGGCCTCCTGCTGGCGGGACATGCTCGGAACGCTTCCAGTGTTGCTGGCACCATGAGTACCAAGTAGTGATAAAGGGATAAGCTCTCATGCCATTTTACATGTCATTTGTAAAACTGGTTGTCTAGTGGTAATGTGTTCTCACCACCACTCCTGTGGTTCCATTCCAATTGCATATAATGTTTTGTTATTTTGGTAAGCAATGCATAAATATGTACTGTAAACACGGGAGCTCTTACTGTAGTCTCAATTTCATGCGCCAGTTAGAAGTCCAAGGTTTGGTAATTATACCTACCAAGAAAAAAATTGTCATAACAAAAACATCAAACCCTTAAACACACAAAAAGTAGGCCAATCAAAAAAGGAAAAACAAATCTTGAATAGTTAAGTAAAATACAAAGTAAAAATACTAAGCTCAAATAATGCCGACATTACATTTTTTGTGTTTTTACGTGGTTCAATTTCTTAAGAACTAAAACTGCATCCTATCCTTTCCCGACGGGTTTGTATCTAGCCTAAGTCAAAACACAGACCTGCAAAGAGTGCACACCTAGCCAATTAGCATTCGCTAACCGAAACAGGATATACGAATAGACTTGATCCTTGTGTCTTTCGGGGAAGGTTACACAGAGGTAACGAATGTTTCTCCTATGTCTGTTTATTTGAATTAGTTGCCCTGACTGGGTCAATTGTGCTACACAAACGTAGGACCTCGGTACCGAAACACACCCCCTATTGGAAATGAGCTTGTCCAAAAATACTATTTAACATAAAAATCTGGAATTAATATACAGCCGTACTGTATCGTCAAACATCTGAGGATCACATTTCAGCGAGAGACAGATTGTTGATTCTAAATTATTAACAGCAAAATTAATGTTGCGCGCAGCTCAAGAGCGTTTTTCCCGGTGTGACTCATCCACAGTCTCAACACTCTTTATATTGTGCTACAAAAAGGCAGAAACACATTACAATGTGATGCACTCCATTATGGCCTGGCTCAATACCAAACAAACATTTGCAGTAAACTACCTTTATGACACGGTCAAATTGAATTGTGTTACATTAGTGGGTGTATCTAATGAAGAGCTTCATAAGTGAATGGCACACGCACTAGAGACGCTCCAGTCATGAACTTGCAATTGGACCACTTGATTTGCCGACAACACCCAAGAGTAATTAGCCTTTGATCCTTACTCCACAAATTTCCCTCATTTTTCGTGTCTTCCTTCTGTAGATCTCATTCTGACACATCAAAGACGTTTAATTAGGAAGGATAATGGTAGCCTACTAGTACGAGTCTAGTTTTACTTTAGCTGACCTAATTTTAATACAGTACAAGAAAATGTGCAATTGGGTGTGACGTTCCTATGAGTGTTAAGCAGTGGAAATGTAGCCGGCAGAGGGTGTCTGCTAAAATGAATAAAAGATATGCTGTAGGCGTCAGGTAAAATACTGTATTTTACAAATAACAGACTTATTATAGAGTTGTTATAGAATCAAAACAACAACGTGTGCTTATTGTTTAGCTATGTATGAATACCATGTGCTTAACTCTCTATAAAACCCTATAAGACATTTCTGACGGGCAGCAGTGATAAATAATTAAATTGGCAAAATCTGCACTTGGGAATTTTAATGTCTCTACATTTTGGTAGCTTTATGTATAACACATATGACTTTTTAAGTCATTTTTTAAATATATTTGCTGGATGGAGTCTGATAAATGGGCAGCACGGCGGCGCAGTGGTTAGCGCTTGTGCGGCACAGTTCATGTCATGGGAACCTGTCGTGGGTTCAAATCCAGCTCCAGACATCCTGTGCGGAGTTTGTATGTTCTCCCCGTGCTTGCGTGGGTTTCCTCCGGGCACTCCGGTTTCCTCCCACATTCCAAAAACATGCATTTCAGGTGAATTGGCCGGTCCAAATTGTCCCTAGGTGTGAATGAGCGAATGAGTTGTCTGTCCCTGTGTGCCCTGTGATTGGCTGGCAACCAGTTCAGGGTGTCCCCTGCCCACTGCCCGGAGATGGCTGGGATGGGCTCCAGCCCCCCCGCGACCCTAATGAGGATAAGCGGTACGGCTGATGAGATGAGATGAGATGAGAGTCTGATAAATGCACAAGGGTCAAAAGCAGGTTGTTACCTCACTACATTTTCTCAGCTCTTAAAGCTCTTGGCTAACAGACAAGAAGAATAAATGGATACAATGTATTTTCCTTTCTTTACTAGCTTATTCTCTGTTATTATCATTTTCTTTCTCAAATAAACTAGAGTGGAAGGTGTCAAGGCTGTTGAGGAGATGGGTCCAGGATAAGCTTAAGCTTTTTCCCGTCAGCCCTTTTTTCTGTATTCATTTTGTTTGTATTGTGAATTTTTTTGATTCAAGGTTACATAAAGGATTGCAACCCTGTCTTTAGAGTGAAAAGGGAGAAATATCAAATGTAAAAAACAGCATTAAAGTGAAGGCGCTGTTACATAGCTATACATGTGTACCCATGTTGTCAAGCCGCCTCAAAGTATGCAAACTTTCAATGAATGAAAAGATATATTTACATTTCGGCCACTGAAAGAACAATTGGATTGAGGTCACTGAAGTGCTTTTATAAAAAGACATGCAGTGAGAACGCTTTTATTGATCATAAAGATATGAGATGGAATTAAGTAAATGCTTTTTAGAGTACAGTCTTGGCCACTGTTCTGCAATTAAATTAGTATGATGTCAGCAATAAAGATGTCAAACTTTAATAAAATAGTAGCCCGCCATCTTGACCTACACCACAAATTGAATGCACAGTGTTCTTAAATATAACATTTTGTTCTTTGAAACATTCATACTTCCAGTATGCTTACCGGTAATTTTAGCATCTTGTCTAGAGGGCAAATACATGCGATTTGGAACAGTTAAAGGTAGAAAAGCCTGAGGTGTTGGCTTGGCCTAGCAGTCACTAGCAGACAGCTGAAGGCACGGAAACAATGCCAAATAGTGCATCTTATCCTGGTGGGACCGAACCTGCAGGATTGCTATTCTCTGGCAAGACTTCAATGAGAACACCTACCTTTCCTTTTCAGCTTTGATTATGTACTACAGTACCACAGAGAATCAAACAAAGGTCTCCGGCATTACAGGAAACAAGCTCGTGAAGTGGTTAGCTATGTTGCGCAGTGTTGGCTCAAGCAAAACTGTTAAACTGCTTTTTGATCTTAAATAATAAAAGGTATCCATAGATGCGCAAGAAACGGGACACACCTCCTTCAAGGCAAACAACTGGTAGCAGCACTAATTTAGATTTTGCATGCAAACTGACAATACCCGGGCGCTGTGCACAGCGGATTAGGTCTTGAATAGAGACTGATTCTTTGTGAATGCCTACTGTGGCGGTTGGCATGCGGGCCAGTCCACCGCATCTGCTCACTGGTCCCACAGAGAAAACACTAGAGTGAATATATACGATGGTTTTTACCTTCTACTAATCCCATTTCTCGGGGTAAACGCCTTTTTTTTTTGTTATTCATAGACAAGGAAAAAATGATTCCTCGTTACACTAGTGCATCCACTCCTTACTAAAGAAATCCGGTTGAAAACAATGGAAAAACATTTGCATATCAAAGTGTTTTTATGGAAATTGCAAGGATTAACAATCGTATTATCCTGAAACACCAGGGTAGGGTAACATACACTGAAGGCAGGACATCAAACTAGAATACAAATGAGCACAAATCAAGGTCTTGCACTCCAAAGTCTACACCACCATAGCTCACTACCCTTGATTTTATTGATTAATGCTCTAAGATAGCCAGCCCAGCTCTGCAAATAGGCACAAGGCGGCATATGGCTCTATTTACAACAAGTCTGATGGAGCCAAGACATGTTCAGACCTTCTTTCTTAAAATGTGCCATTGTATCATATTCACAAGTCGATACCATACCTACCAAAAGTACCGCTTTGCATGTTGGACTATCACTGTTCTCCCCTTAAAAATGCCTACTGATTTTTTTTAATATCCTGCTTTTCAAACTCAACAACAAAAAATGCTTGACCAAAGACTAGAATTTTACAGCTGCTTTATTTTGAAGTGAGACTTATTCTTTGAGCTTGTCCGCTCGAAGTATTGCTTTAGATTTCAGTTTTGGTAAAAGTTTGCCACTTCTGTTTTTAAACAAAGACATATCGTTTTTTTGTTTTTTTTTTGTTTTTGGGGGAACATTCTAGAAACGGATTGTGTTTCGCACTTAGGAATAGAGTCATGTCAAAAGGTTTGCATGTATGGTCGATAATAATACACAGACTGTATTTTTGTTCGTTTATTTTTGGAAATTAGATAATAATCCTACGCGTGGAAATGTTTGTAATGATGCAATGTGAAATAATCTGTCTGTTTTTTTTTTTCCCAAGTGTGACAATTTTGGATAGCCATAGGCCAGTATTAAGTTACTTAAATCTAAAACACCAGCTTTACTTTGTAAAGCAAATCACGAAAAGCAACCTAGCAATATGGAAATCAATTGTATTACCTGTCACTAAACGTTGCTGACTAGGTCAGGTAAGATAAAATATATTTGTCAGAGATAAATGTTTTTTTTAAACCAAAAAAGTACAAATAATATAATTTTTCATAGAGGACGACAAATGAACTATACGAGGGAAAAAGGAGACATGACGGGTATATTTTTTTTAAATGGAGCAGCATGTAACAGAAATGACATGAAGACCAATAGGTGTTTATTTTTCACCTCTGCGGTACTTATTTTTACCACAGATTTCAAACTTGTCATCCTCAGCCAATTGCTCCCCTTATTAATGAATGCAATTTCCCTTACTAAGCAGTAATAAACCATACAAACACAACACGGCACGTATTTACTCAGAACAAGATGGACTATGTAGAATGCCAATACAATATTAGCAATTTATGATAATGTTGTTGTCTGCTACCAGAGACCAATCAGATCTGGAAGACGAGATCTCATGAAAGAGTATTTTTAAACATTTTTTTTTCATTGTACGAAAATTGTTACACGGCCAACACAATTTGAAATGATCAAAAAATGTCGAAATATTTTAAATATTTTTCATTAAAAAATGATGCCTTACTGTACTGACTCAAAAACACTACTTGTTTGTAGAAAAAAAGAAATAACAAGTCTGCTATACTATCTTATTTGAATGTGAGATTAAAATCATTTTCTGTGCTTTATGTTTCATTTCATTTACAACAAAAAAACAAACAGTGTGTGTGGCACCGACCGGTAGACTCAGTGATCCAAAAAACAACTCGCATACTGGCCTTTTAGTAGATGCCGAGTGCATCATGGCAACACTTACCCAACCAGAAAATGTCTGCAACTTCACATACAGACAGCAATTGAAAAACAAGTTGTTCCACTGAAAAAATTATGAACCTCACTTTTAACTGCACACACTTTGCGGCGATATGGCTGCGTATAAATCTGTATTTTAACTCAACATAATTCGATGAGCGATGTCATTAGCGGGGCTGTCAACTAAACGCTGATGATGACGAACGGGCCTAAAACCGAATTGGGATAAATCCTCCGAACGTTCTCCTTGACATGTTTGACAAAGCTCGCCGTATTTGCCTGTCGTTCCACCTCCATTAATCTTCAAACACGGTCGCTTCTTTCCTGCTGGGTTAACCAATAATTTGACACAGCGTTTCACATGAGGACCCATCAACAATTTGGAGTTGAACCTCAATCCAATCCCTTTGGGATGAATTGAACACCTCTGAAGGAAAAGGGTCGAATGTTTGCCACCCGTAGCTGCTACAAATTGCTACATATTTGAGCAGTAGTGCAATGTGGTCTCGAGGTAAAATAAATTCAATGTGATACATTTTATATTCTGATAATTGATATTAAGTTCTTACAGCATTTTTTTAAAATAATAATGCTTTGCCAAAAATTCATAAAATAAACTCATATAATCAAAAGACCATTCTTCAAAGCTTATTTATGTACGGAACTTTTTTAATTTTACACAACTTATCAGTAAAACTATTAAATTTGCACACTTACCAGTACATATTGTTGATAAAGTCATTATGTCTTCTAATTCTTTCAAAAATGGTTTAACAGATCTTGTTATTTTTTTAAGAAACATGAATGGGAAACTTTTCTTTAAAATGACCTAGGTTAAATTATATGCTTATCATAAAAACCTTCTGAAAAACAAAATCAATGACATTTCAGCATCCAACTGCAGCTCAAAGCGGTCTGGATCACAGATTTTTAAAAGCAGCGTTGCAGCATAAGGCATTTCAGTTATAAGATAAACTGGAAACTGCAAGGTTAACTCAAATGGAATTGAATTGAATTCAATTCAATAAACTTGTCTTTATTGTCATTGATGTCAATATTGTGAAATATTGTATGCAATGAGATTGGACGTGGGCAAACATGTGATAAAGATTTTAAAGAGAATAAAAATAAAAGAGGGCAGCATGACGGCGTAGTGGTTAGCGTGTGTGCGGCAAAGTTCTGAGGTCATGAGATCGAACCTCCTCTGTGGAGTTTGCATGTTCTCCCCCTGCTTGCGTGGCTTTCCTCCGGGCACTCTTATTCCTCTCACATTCCAAAAGCATGCATGTTGGATTAATTTGCCGGTCCAAATTGTCCCGAGGTGTGAATGAGCGAGTGAGTCGCCGGGCACAGTCTCAGTGTGCCCGGCGACTGGCTGGCAACCAGTTCAGGGTGTCCCTTGCCCACTGCCCGAAGATAGCTGGGATGGGCTCCAGCACCCCCGCGACCCTACTGAGGATAAGCGGTGCAGATAATGGATGGATGAATGGATGGATAAAATAAGACTATCAGGAAGAAAGGCAGAAAATATTTTTCGTGTTACAATAATGGTGAATAGATAAGTATAGTGCATCATAACAATAGTGCAATGAAAAGAAGTGCAATAACATTAAGCAGGCACAAAAAATACAAGATAAGTCTCAAGGTATGTATTTTAACAGTTTCGTGCAATAACATTTAGCAGAAAAAAAAAAAAGAAAAGAAAAATGTCGCAAAATATGTTTTCACAGTTATCACACATCCTATGTTAAGCATTTTTTCTCTCCTGGAATTGTTCAAATTAAGTCACAGTAACTTGCCAATTACTGTTTTCAGAAAAAAAGATGGCGGATTTTTTTTTCCCTTTCCTGCATTTACAGGAAACACTATGACAAAATAGTAAAATGTTCAAAGTTAAATCTACTGCTAAGCTTTTACAATAAACTATTTGAACACATATATAGAAGGAGGTCAGTGATATTAAATCAAAAAATTAAAAGAAGGCTTTACTTCTCGTTGAATGACGCGATTCTTTTGTTTCATTTCCGATTAAAGCACCAGTGACCTCTTTTTCAACCCTTCATTTCTCATACGTAAGCAATGTTTTACCACTTTATTGGTCAGCTCGGACCTATTGGACGAGGAAAAATAAGGGGATTGGGCGGGGCCAATCTTTATTTGGACGGTGGATCACTTGCTCATGTAAAATCTAATTGGACGTTTAGTACTTAAATCCACGGCACTAAAAGTGATGCGAAAGTTTTTGATTTCAATTTTGAGAGTGTTTGCTTCCCCACGAGCAGTACAACATAATAAATAATGTATTTATGCAAAGTGCAATTATTGTTCAATTTTTTTACTATTGCACTATTTATGTCAGCAAATGCGATCTGATATTAGCAATGACCCGAAACATTTCCATCCAAACATCTATATACATACATATACAGACAAAAACGTTATCCAAAAGGTGGATGTATGAGATAAACCTTAAAATTACAAGGTGAATCTGTTAAGTTATTAAAATAATAATAATTAAAAAGGGAAGGCTGAATAGTTGTGTATCATTGGTAAAAACATTAGCCTTCAGACCTTCTTTAATAGTCAGAGTTGCAAAGTGGCAGTTACCATTTTCTATTTTTATCTTCCCTATATTAGTTGATAATGGACCCTAAATTATATTCTGTTGAACTGAAACACACTGAAAGTTTGAAGCATAGTGTATTGCAAATTGATTTCTTAGCTCGAGGAACAGCCAGAGGATCTATTCAAATGTACTAATATAATCAAGTTCTGTTAGTTGGATCTTTCAGTTATAGCATTTTACATTTGAGAAAAAAATGCTGTAGAAACTTAAGCTCTACTATATATGTACATTTTTAATCAATCATAAATTGTAGGGTGTTTTGCAACATACATTCGGCAAAAAATATATGTATTTTTAACTGTGCCTTCGGTTATTGCACTACTTTCATTGCACTACTGTAATGATGCACAGTTCTTTCAGTGCACTATTATTACAACTTTATCTTTATTAATATTTTGCGCATTTATACTGAAAGTCTTGTATTTTATTTTTCTCTCTAAAGTCTTTATTTCATGGTTACTATGAAGTGCCATGACTAATCTTGCTGCATGCATTGTTTCCCAACGTTGGAACAATTCAATTCATGTTTAGAAGAGTTTAAAATGAACAATTATTGCATTCACATCTTATCAAAATCATGTATTTTTTGGAGCATTTTTTGTCCTGCGTAATTTCCTCTGTTGACCCGAGTCGCTCCTTGCATGGTTTAGGAATCAAGATACTGATGATGTTGTGTAATATTTTGTGTATAACCGACATGATCAATAATCAATTCTAATTTATAACTACTTTTTCCAAGTTTGTCTTGATTTTACATATTCAAATTGCAGTGAGTTTTCCTTTCAGATTGTCTTCCAATCGGAATTTAATCATAAGGTTTTGCCGAGTGGTTTTCATGAGAGATCATGAGAGATCATGAGAGAATGTTCCACTACGTCTGCAACTTTATATGATTAAATAAGTGCAATGGTTTTCACTTCTTGAAATTTTGAATATCATAGAAGAGCACAGCAAAGATTTATAAAGTACTTTTTGGTGCATGAACGTTGTTTTTGTGTTCTTGTGCACTTTGAAACCCTCCGAGTAACAAAACATTAAAGGTCGAGCTGTGTCTTTAAAACTAAAGGATGCTCAGGCATGTTTATGTCCCTCCATCCTCATTGTCACAACCGCCATCATCATCCTCCTGGTACTCTGCCGTTGAATAAAATTACCACACAAACGCCACTTTCGTGCACACAAATAAGAAGAGGAAGCAATAAAATGAATGTGTTTTGTGGTCATGCCCCCCACTCTTTTATATTAAAATAGAGCCGCCGGTCCGCAACGTGAAAAGCCGGCACGAGGATGCGCGTGGCAGTTTAAAACTCATACGTTAGCTTACCTTCAACAGCTAATACAACCGGCAATGTCCATAATATCCACAGAATATCCATGGTTGCAGTCACTCAGAAACGGCTCCAGGCATTTAAATAAAATAAAAATAGGTCCGTAAAGCCATTGACAGCCCGACGCGGAGAGGTCGCAAGCAGTCCGTCGCATCCAGCAGAGCGCGCTCGGATAGCAAAACACTAGCGACTCAAATCTGGACCAAGTTCGGGCGAGACCAAACGTCCACAGACACCAGGGGGGGTAGCTTTTGATTTATCATCACACTTCATACACATTGCGCGTTAGAATTGCAGTTCATGTGAGATGAATCGTTTTAATACATATTTCATGACAAATATGGGCAAAATAGAACGTATAATAAGAATTTATTAGACACAAGCAGATCATGTTCAGATGAGTTTCCCCCCTCAGGCTGACTTTCGTGTATACTAGCTGTCAATCATCAGGGAAAAGACAGTCCTTCAGTCCATTGCGTTTATACCTTCCAGCTAGTTTTGTTTTGTGAGCAGGCGGGAGTTTTAAAACCTGAGAAAAGTTTATAGACTAACTCCAGCGCCACTCGAAATGGAAAAACGTCTTTTATTTTGTCTGCGATGGATATTTTGCATTTACAAAGCATCGCAAAAACTGTGCGGTAGCAGGTGCATAAAAAACGTGAGTGCATTATTATTATTATTGCATTATTATTTATTAGGTATTTGGCGGTTCGTTAATGTATTAATTTAGGTTTTCTTTATTTACCTCCACTTTCTAATAATAATTATTGTTTTTGCTAGTTTGAAAATAATTAGGACTGCAAAAAAAGAATTAGCATATACACTTTTGGCAACTCGACTATTTGCTCCCCAATTTTTACTTATTAAGAAAATAAGTGTGAGAAATTTCGTTTAAAATAAAGTATAGGATCTACCTCTCCAAAGTGCATAATACCAAAAGATTTGATAAAGATATTAATGTAAAATGTACTTTTTGTTTTGATGAGCCTAAAACTATAATGCATTTATGTTGGCACCGCTACTTGGTGAAAAATGTACTGTCTGAAATCTGTAATCTTACAGCTGTAAAGATTGACATTGTGTTCAAAAGTATTTTGAAAATATATTGTACTTTGACTATAAGATTCAGAGACATAAGACCCAAAAGAAATCTTTATCGTAAATCTTAATATTTATGCAGCTAAATTTTACTTTCACAAATGGAAATTTACTGGTAGAAAAACTCTCATTGCCTTTCAATGTGAATTAAAACTATATATTTTGTCCATAAAGCATTCCCACAACCAGAAGACCACTAAAACTAATAATACTAGTAAACCTTTTGGTCTTTTTATATAACTTACCTTCCTGTAGTATTGTTTTATTTATATTTTCTTGTCATTTGAAATGTTTGTACAGTTTGTTTCTAATGTTATCATAATATCATGGTGTATATGTTTTTCTTTTTTCAGAATTAAAAAAAATAGATAAAGTGATAGGCATTTCGGTTTTACATGTTACCTTCATGGACAAACATAAATGACATATTTTATTTTTAAATAACTAAACGTAATCAAACCCAAACATGAGTAGAAAAATATTCTGTGCCTTCTTCGATGCAACTCATTTGATAAAGAAAATAAGAGATAATGTTTGATTTTTAATCACCTCCTATGTTTGGGGAATAAAATGGATTGTGAACGTATCACTAAATAATTTTAGTATTGGAGTGGAAAAAGACAAAATGGTGTCAAATGAATATTAAAAGAAAATGATAGTGGTGGAATCGAGTTTTCAGCGTTCTTGTAATTATCCATTAAGATTAATTGCATGCCTAATCATTCATCCTGAAACAGTCAATTACATGACTAATTTTGGAACACAGAGGTATGATTTTAGTTCACACTGACGGTTGGGTGATTATTCAGCAAAAATGACTCATATCAAAAAGCATTGCATGCTTTTGTATTCATTCTTAAACATTGAATTACACAATTCATTTGGAGACACATAATAATTTTAGTTCACTCCAACAGCGGGGTGATCATTCCATCAGAGTCGTATTAAAATGCATTAAAAACTGTCTAAAATATAGTATAAGTTTGATCTAAAAGTTATACAATATCTAAATTTCTGATTAAAACATTTTACAATTTAAAAAAAAAAATCTCGGTGTAACTGATACAAATTGTTACAACTAAGAATAGTAGTAGTATACAGGATGCTTCAGAGTTATTATTTCCACTAGCCATGTTAATACAAAAATAATATAAAATAAAACAATAAAACAAAAATCGAGAAAAAGACAGTTTCAAACATGCATGCGAATATAGCAGTGGTGTGTAAATTACGGCCCACGTGCCAGATGTGGCCCATCGGGCTTTTTCATACCACCAGCCAAATGAAAATGTTAAAAATAAAATGATAATTTTCAGACTTGCCTATTCAGCATGAACTGCCTCACATGGTCCGCCCTTTTAAATGTAGCTTGTTTTCATTATTTGTATTTATTGTTGGTTTTTAACTTGTGTACAGTGTCCCCAACATTCAAATAGCTGGCTACATTCGTCTTTACGAGCTATTTTTTAAAATATGATTTATTTTGTTCAACTAAATACGTATTAGATTTAATTAAAGAACAACTTCTTAGCTAACCATATTGTATTATGAGTTTTGAATGCGTATTAAAATATGTAAGGCTTTAAAAAGGGACATAATTTGGCACTTTGCTTTAATTCTAAGTATTTTGAAAAACAATTTTGTTAAATGGTTCATTTATGGACAAAAAAATTCAATGTATTCTAGTGAGTGTTTGCATGTTTGTTTGTTTTTCATAAATTCTTAGTGTTGCTATTCTTACAAAATATATTTTATTTTTTATAGGTCATTTTTTTCCCTGAATAGAACGAGCAACAAAAAAGAAAATAGAGATACGTCTTTATTGAATGGCAGCAATGATATAAGAACAATTGTATCAGCTTTATTTTTCTTCCCTTATGTATTTCTGAGGTGTAGGATTTGAGACTGTATCAAGAGATATTAAAAAAAAAACTAAATAATGTCCCCTCCCTGACCCTTTTGCCAATTTTTAACCCAATGCAACCCGTAACTCAAAAATGTTACCCATCCCTGCAATATAGTGTAAAATATATTTCCTGGAATTTGTATCTGCATCGTCTGGCTTTCACTGAACTTCCCTGATGTATTTGCCCTCTCCAAGTTGGACAAAGTTGGTTCCAGGTCACTTGACTGGTGAAACTCAGGATGGCATCCAGGTGATTAGTACACAGAAGGAGAAAAACAAGGGAGATGCACAAACACGAAAAGACAGGCATATCTGGAGCAGTAATGACTTCCATACAAGTGCCGTTAGGAATTCAGCTGAAAGAAAAATAAAATAAATGAATTGAATGCGCCTCTGATGTCAGCCAAAGACACAGTGTTCCCAGATTGTGTTCAAATGTATTGTGACACTAATAAAAGTTGTAGAACGCAATGCAAGTTTCGTGCACTAAAGTAGGGCACACATAGTAGTAGATAGCACAGAGTTAAATTTCCCCATTTTAGCACAGGAAGGCGAACGATTGAGTATTAATTTATGTTGATGATTGCACGTAACATTTTTGCATCATTTCGTTCCCATAGTCTCCATTAAATAATACTTACAATTTTGAAATATTACATTTCATGTCATTAAGTTAAGTGACTTTGACAATGATGAGAAATGAAAATAAATGTATTTGAGAGTAAGCATACATGTTTTCGTGTTTTTTCTTTTTTCTATATTTTACACTTTATTTTTTCCTGGTGCAGTTGTGTGTTATTACACTGGTGTCAGCCTAGAACTATGAAGTCTTAGTTTGGTAATTAAGGCCTGAATATTTAATTTATGCCATTGGTCAATGTTAGAGATCATTGACTAGTGTGGTAAAAATTGCCAGGTCACTTTCATGACTCAATGTTGAAAAAAAATGGAAATGTTGGGCTCTTACAAAAAAACTCCTTGAAACTATTTGGAAATGCTGTATAAAGTTTTTGCAAATAGTAGACAATATTAAGAATTTCTCTTTAATATTTTTACAGATGTTTTTATTTGTTGTTGTTGTCATTTTATGCTATTTTCGTGTATGCAATATTTTTAATCAACATGCATTTAACTACATACAAATCCACTGACTGGGAGCAAAATACTATAATTTTGATGTTTGTACAAAATGATTTTAAAAAACGTTTTCAAATTTGCACTGTAAATTTAGTGTGTATTAAGGGATAACAAGGTGGTTGCTTTTAAAATTAATTACTATTATTATTTTTGAGGAATTAAAACTTTACAATGTTTTAAAAATATTATAGGTAGATCTGGGTCAAGTTATTAAAATTGAAACTCATTATGTGAAAAGTTGTGTCAGAGTAAAATAAATAATTCATGAGACATATATTATTTTAAACACAAGCAATATTGTGAGCTAAATACTGTGTTTACAATTTTGAAAAATGTATGTATGCGTTTATAACTGTACAATGTTTGTACCAGAGGCAGAGAAAATAATGCATTGTGGAATATTTTTTTTCCCTTTGGAAAATGTTTAAAGGATGGGCACGATTATGAGAATTTAATTTGAACATTTTTGCAAATATAGTTTTAGCAAGTAAAATATTTACAAGACAATCTCAAAAAATAAAATATCGTGATAAAGTTCTGTTTTTCTCTAATGCAAGCATTACAAATCCATTTCAATATTGCAACTCTTTGATATAGATTATAACGGGAATATAACTGGGCCCGCAGCAAAGATTCACGGCGGTTACGTGTGCAACACTGCCATCTAACGTTCAACGGTTGAACTCCTGCTTTGTTTTTTCTGATAGAGAAACAAAAACACTCCGGAACAGATCAGGATAACCTTAAATTCTTTAATATTGTGAGGATTCTTTCAATATTTATAGTTGTTGCATTTTACAGGTTGAAAGGAGAGTTATGTAATCCAGCTAACTTTTGACAAGAAAAGTGGTTTTCATTTTTTATAGAGGTCCAACCAGATGCAGGTCACATACACAGATAACTGCAAAAATGCAAAGTTATTTGAAAATGACAGCTAAACGTGGAACTCATATTTGAGTTCGAGATGCTAATTGCTTGTTTAATAAGCAAACGGGTTAAAACAGTTTAGTAATTGAAAGAAAATCCCGTCTCCCTCAAAAGTAAGTGCTTGGAATTAATTTATTGGCCCTTAAGCACATTTCCTGAGGGTCGACAGCTTTTCTCATCCTCTGGAATTTTAAGGAATTAACAAGATCCACTTCAGAGCTGGAACTGATTTTCTCTTGAAGGCCTCCCAGCAACATCAGGAGCACAGAGTGTTTCTCACTTGAGGTGTGAGATCCGTCACTGCAGGGTAACTGAAGGATTAACCTCTCGCGGAATGGCGTTTTTGCAAGGATTCAGAGCCGAGTCGCGTCGGGTTCAACAAGGAACCCGAGCTAAGCGAGATCATCCCAGTGTTTTGACGTGAGGAAAATAGCTGATGTTATCTCCTCGGCCAAATGAAAAAGAAGCACCGTGCGCCGCTGTGGACAACACAAAGGCAATCTGAGCTGTTTTGATTACGATATATCTCAACAGAGCTGATAGAAGAGACAGGATTTATACTGCAGAATTTCAAATCTTTGGCTCAATTTTTGGATGGAAACAATTTTGTTTATACGGATTAAAAATATTTTAAAAGGGAAAGATGGAGAGTAAACAAATGTGTCGACACCCTGCATGAAAATGTTTCACCTTTAGGAGAAATTCACCGTTTTGAAATAGAAAGCGGTGACCTATGTGAATTGTACAGATCTGACAAGAAAATGTTTTGAGGTCGGTAGGTGGCTGTTATGAGATTTGCTAGAGTGATTCAGCGTTTGAGCTGGTGTTGTTCCGTGGGCAGGAGTACTTTATTTATTGGTGTGTAATGCATAATGGATTTTATCTCAACATCACACTTTTTTCAATCACGGTACGAAAGACGAATGTTAAAGAATGGAGAAAACAGAAAGTCTCCCTGAAAGATAATAATTCATGTTTAAAAAAAAAAGCACGAGGGAAACAACTCTTTGGTGTGTCTGATAATCATACTTTAAAGGCCATGACTTTAATACATTGTAAATGTTATTTTGGTGTTAATAAATGATTTTAATCATGGCTGCATGTATTCAACAACGTGTGTCACAATGCTTACTTTGAGCTAAGAAAAGGTCAAAAAAAGTTTATCACGATTTTAATCCAAAAAATTAGGGGTCTGTGTTGTACACAAATAAAAACTGAATTTTCTCTACACCCTTTTCATATTATTAAGCCTTGACGCATTTTCTTACTTGCATCATTAGACACGGGCAATATTTAGCTTTGTTTAAAAAGTCAATCTTTTTGTTGATCTATTCCATCTATCTATCTACCTTGGTCATATCCCTCAAGAGGGGTGACCGACAGCAAGACACACACATACAATAACAGAGAAAATAAAAGGGAAATAAATAGCATAAAAAACACACAAAATTTTTTGGACCATGGCCAACCTAATTGTCCAAACACCCAAACAAGTTAGGCACCTCGACACCCAAGTTGGTCATGCTTTCGTCCCTCCAGATGAAATGGCACACCAGAAAGCGGCCATGTCACTCGGGTCAGGGTGACACAACACACTCTTGTTCAACAGCAGGGCCCGACAGCTTTCACTGGTTTACCCCTGCCGCATCATACGGGTGCCCAGCCCATCATTAAGAACGCGTCCACAATCCCACTATCCTTTCACAAAACCTCTCCACTCCTTTCTATTTTTTTGATTTTGTTGATCTAAACCATGTTTTCATTTCCATCGCTTTGTTCAAAGACATAATGATTTAAAGTGGCAGTACAAAAGTGCGCAAACTCCAATTATGGTATAATATTTTATTTGTTTACCTGTTTTTTAATATTTTAGAGTAGTGGTCAGCAACCACCGCGCAGTGACTAGGTACTGAGCCATGGGTCGTTTGGTACCGGGCCGCATAGAAAGAAAATTAAGTTGCATTCTTTTGCTTGTACTGGATTTATATGTGTATGCACAAATATTTTTTTGGTTTACCTTAAAAACACTCAAAGTATGACACACACGCAGTGTGTCATACTCAAGGCAAGGCTGTATAACTGTATTAGAGCAATAATTGATCAGTTGGCAAACACCGCTGACTACTTTAGCTGAGCATTAGATGTGACAGAAATCGAACCCGGATCGCGCCGTGAGAACAAATAATCTTGATCACTAGTCCAATAATTTTTTTCTCACTGCTGCGTGGTACACCCTTGTATTGGAGCATTATGGGAAGTAGTTCAGCCACAACAACATTGTACAATGTTATATTGTGTACAAAAATATTGTAATGATGACATAAAATCTAATGCCAAAATTGAATGCCCTTTCCTATGTCATCTAGATTCATAGTGACCCAATGAATACAGTAGATTTGGCTTATCATGAATATTGTTATTGTTATTATGATCATTATCATGACTAATTTAATTAATGAGCTGTATTGTCTGATGTTTAACCGGTCTTTGGTACAAAAAAGGTAGCGGACCACTATTTTACAGCAAAATAATCTAGGGTGTTTATCTCTGTACTGTAAATATTTATTTGAATGTTTGTGGTATATTTACTGGGTATTTTTTCTTTAAAAGAAATTTAACACAATTTAAAAGGATCTCAGATTTACAATTTAAAAGCCTAAACTTTAGATAAAGCATTAAATTCATCCAATTTTGAATTTGGCTAGCTCTATCACAGAGAGCAGATGGATGTACACAATATTCTCTTTACTGCTAAGCCGATTCCTTTCTTTCACTCTGGGCTTTGTGTGTGTGTATGTGTGTATTTGGAAATAGATGGTAACCCAATGTCCTGTAGCAGAGTTCTCACTTAAGCCGTCAGTAGCGCGTCATAGCAAGCATCAATCCTTGCTCGGAGCGTCTCTGTGAACAACTTGAAAATAAGCCGGTAGGATTACAAAGTCTGGAATCTCTGAATTTAAGACATATTTGTCTACATGTGTTTGTGCGTTAGAGTGCATGGTTTGGTTCATGTTCTGGAGTTTCTTAAGTAGGCTTTAGGATTTAGATTGCGCATACTTGCACTGACTTAGGTTCCGGATTTAAATTGTAATATTTACATTTTTTAGTCAAATAAAATCTTTCCGAGTCTCTAGTGCAATTAGCAGAACTCACAGATTTTTATCAGGGTGCATTTTTTATCTATTAAACATGTTTTTATTCATGAATCTGGCAATCTATTTGTTTTTGAAGCTATATTCCACACTTTTTGGAGATGCCGTAGGCCTCAAAGATATTAAAATAGGACAGGTCTGAATTTATCCACTTTGCATGGTTAAAAATGTATGCTGAAAACAAAAATATGAAACACTTCGCCGGAAACTAAAACACTAACATTGAAAATATAGAAAAATAAATATACACTCATTTTGTACTCACTTGCTAAAAAGGTACAATATAAAATGTTTTTAAAAAATAAACTGACAGGTTTCCCAGTCAGTTTCCCTGACATCTCTCCCTTTTTTTAGTACATATTTTGGGGGATTTTAGCCATTAATAGAAAGGAGAGTGAATAGTGACAAAACACAGGAGTACAAGGAAATTGATGATGGCTTAGTT
The DNA here is from genome assembly GCF_059441175.1 of Urocampus carinirostris. NCBI lineage: Eukaryota > Metazoa > Chordata > Actinopteri > Syngnathiformes > Syngnathidae > Urocampus > Urocampus carinirostris. The sequence continues at coordinate 36,768,377 of NC_142354.1, forward strand.
GGCGCAGTCTAATGCAACATCTCACACTCGCATATTTGAGGAAAATTATAATATTAGTAAATTGAACTCACTCCGTACATTGCTTACAGCCTTAGACCCAACTAACCGACTTTGGGGACAAATGGACGATGTCACACACAGTTAGTTAATTAGACTGTTGTAAGTTAACACTTGAATGTTAGTTTGTAAACATTAACCAAATCAAGCTAGCTGCTAACAAAAACTCGGAAACAGCGGGACACACGAACTTTTAAAAATATGTCCCGCTGGTAAAAATTTGGCATAGCTCACGTTTCATCTCCTTTCTTTCCTTGTGTACAATTAAATATAAGCAGCTGTGTGGTGCACAGACACTCCTTCGAGTGAAAGCCTGCTTAAAAACCATTAAACCTGACGTCACAACATTATTCTTCTGGAGGCTTTATTTCCCTTTCATTTATTCTTTCAGTCCAACCCAAAGTACTCATTTGCGGCAAAAAAATTGGGGAGAAACTGCATTTAATTAAATTATTAATTCAGTATTTTTTGCTCCCATGTAGCCCAATGTGTCATGGCCTTTATTGTCATGATTACCGATATGCCTCACCTCTGGCCGCTCCTTTGGCCAACTGCCTCGGACTCTGATTGGCACTCTGTCCCTATTTAAACCCACTCCTATCTGTCCCCTGTTGTCAGTCCGTCTGTGAACTTACACTAGGCAAGCCTTCTTCGACCCTGACTCCCACCTGTTTTTTATGTCGATCAGTTTTTGATCCTGACCATGTCTACTCTCACGTCCCAGCTTCGACCCGTTTTTGTCCCCGACTACATCTACTCTACTTTCCTGGCTTACGGCTCGCTTCCGACCCCGACCACGTTTTTGCTCTCCTGTTCCGGCTACTGACCTGTTTTCCGTTCCCTACACCGCCATCGCTCGCCACGGAAGATACACTTCCACGTTCAGAGCGACCTGCTTCCCGCACCTAGCGAACTCCGGATTGAGGGCGCAGCCCTTCCTCTTTCCTTTAATAAAACTTGTGAGAACGTAACGCAATTGGGTCCTGTGTCCGTTCTGGTCCTGACATTTATCATCCATTCATCTTCCAGCTACTTATCCTCTCTAGGGTCGCCTTGGTTTTTTTGAGATATATTCCACCCACATTTTGTGTGATTGAGAAGCCAATAAGACAAGAGTTCACTCACACACTTATTCCTAGGGATAATTGTGTTTTGCCAATAGACCTGCCATGGAAACTGAATAAAACACACTCCGGCCCAGAGGGGAACATGCAAATCACACAGGGAGGCTGTTGGAGCGAGTTAAACCCAGGACCTCTGAACTTTGGGGCACACTTGCTTACCGGTCAAGCACCTTGCCGCCCATGTGCCATAAAAACAAATCCACAAGGACATCTGTTTCGGAAGAAAGTGTTTTTTAAACGTGAATACAAATATATTAAATTTCAGCAAGGAACAGAAACAATACTGCCTTGACGAGACAATAAAAATAATTTGTTTTTACCAACAAAACATAGGAGACTAAAAAATAAAATGGTGTTTTTTTTACCACCAAACTTTAAATTTAAAAAGACGTTGAAAAGATTATAAAAACACACTAAGGTTTCGTCCAATGCCCGTCTTTGTTTAAGAGGTCAAAATTGAAAAAACAAATATTCAAGACTTTGAAATGCTACTTTCTTAGGGACTACATTTGGATCCAATATGACGAGATGTCTTTTCCTGGTTGGTTGGAATAAATGCTCAAAACAGCTCAAAGTAGAAACAGTCTTCAAATGGGAAGCACAACGTTGGAAGCTCTCGAAATGATTCAATGAATTTGTTTACTTACCTCTATTCTTTAAAGTTTTGGGTTGCCAAAGGGGGTCATGGAATAAATATTGAAAAGGGATTTTTTGTCATGATTACCCAAGTGGAGCCACCTGGGGTAATCATCTGGCGCGCAGGAATGTGCTTCCTGATTGGTCAATGCTCCCTTTTCAAACGCGTTACGCGGAGAACTATTTGTGGGAGGATTAATTCTGTACCCCGTAAGACTCTCCCGATTACCTCTGCCTTCTTGTTTACCTGATTTTGTCTGCCTGCCTCCGTCCCACGCTACAATCTTCTCTTCAGTCCCGTCCTGGTAAACTCGACCTTCTTCCGTCCCACGCTACGATTGGCTACGTCTTCCGAAGTTGTCTTCACGACGTGGCTGCTCACGTTCGACGGTCATCGTGTTTCCCGCTAACCCTTACGCTTCCCCAAATAAAAGACTTGTAACGAACGCTCTGGGGTCCCCTGCTCTGTTCTGGTAATCCCCGTGACATTTTTACATGAACTATAAGTTACTAAAACGACTTTCTGCACCAAGAAAAGTTCAAAGCGCTTCACAATAAACCACAATCACACAAATTATACATGACGATGAGGTGAATATGTCACATGTGGTTAATTTCAAGTGTATCTTCTCTTTTTGAATTGAAATAAATGTAAAAACAGTGTATTCAATAAAGGAAATACGATAAGGCTCTTGGTCAACATCTTATTAACATGAAATTAATGTTTTACACATCTGCAAAGAGCCATTCCTCACTGCCTGAATATACGAAATTGTTAAGGGAGTGATGCACTTTTTGCTCATATTCTGATGCATCAATAAACTTGATGATGGTCTTTGGGAACACGCTGACACAGCAGTCTCCTCGGATTTAGTATTTTATCACTTTTACCGCCAGAAGTATTTTTCCTTGGAACTAGACAAATGGATTAAAATCAAAATTGTTCCTGGGCGACAACTCAACTTCTAAAAGGCACCAAAGCATTTTTTCCCTTTGACTTATCCCACTGACCTTTCTTGGTGCAGTGCCCTACCATTTTTATGGTACATACAGTAAAAGCAGGGTAAGCAAACGGCACCACAAAAAGCTCTGTGTGCTTTCTTGAGGAGTTCTTCCTGACAGACTGTGAATCCTACCTCAGGGGTCTCCTAAGTTCAATTGATTGGGATTGTATGTGTTTAATACAGAGCCGGGCAATCCTGATGAGTCCCTGGCCACATTGGGTTAAAAAATTGGCAGAGGGGCCAGATCAGTAGGTAACAAAGATTGATTCGATTTTTTTTTTAATCCAATATCTTGGCAATCGATAATGTGGGCCTATCCAAATTTCGAAAAAGACATCAAAAAATTTTTGTGCGTCTTTTTTAATGGTAAACATTCCATTTGTCCAAAAAAGAAAGGACTAAAATGGAAATAAGTCTATTTAGAATCGGCAACAATGTGCATTTACGAAACAGCCCTGGTCGCTGATTGGTTCCCTGACTCTTTTTAAACCCCCGGCTTCCAAGAGGAAGCTGTCAGACCGTCCTGCGAACCTACGCTTTCAGCTAGGCAGGTTCTGTGCCTTCCGACAATCTCCTGCCCTGTTTTTTCCTGCCTGATACCTGTTGCCGACCTGTTTCTGGACCCGTTTCTGCCCTGCTCTTCCGTTCCGATCAGTTTTCCTGCTGCCTACGACTATCCTCGCTCGACACGGAAGGGCCACTGCCATCAGCTACCCGTGTCCGACGATCATCGGATTGTGGAAGCAAGCACTGCTCTCTTTCTCAATAAAACTGAGTAAAAACGAACGCGATTGGGTCCTGTCTCCGTCCCTGGCTTGTGACACATGTACATTTTGAATTTTTTTTCTCAGCTGTTGGGACCCGAAAGAGCCAGTTCCTTTTTAGTGAGCCGAGCCGAAAGAGTCGGTTCCCTAAAAATAGTCCTAATTCCCATCTCTACAAGTAAAAGCCGTGTTTCGCATATGCTCCAAAAATTTCAAATTATTTGACATACAAATTATTTTACATATTTTTTTACAAATAACAGAAATAGTTACTTTCCCTGATAACCAGTTTACGTTAGCGTAATTATGTTGCTTGCTTAGTTACTTTTTGGAAGAAGTAGTGAGTAACTATAACTAATTACTTTTTTAAAGTAACATGCACAACACTGGTTATTACTATGATGTTATTACCAAGTTAATTATTGATAGTATAATTAAACAGACTGAGTAAACCACTAAAAAAATAATTTTACAAGAAAATAACAATGAGCCAACACTGGCGTTGGTGAGCCCTGGTGTTATTTTATACTTTTTGCAGGGATGTGATTTTTCCGCTTATTCGCGGAATTCCGCTTTTTTATCTCCAAAAATAAAATTTTAAAATTTCCGATTTTTTAATTGGTAAAAAAAACCGATTTCGTCTCGACAGCATTCCATTTTAGTGTTTCCGTAACTGAAATGAAACGTACTTGCGATTGGTTGAAGTCTCCGTGTTGACCAATAAACGCTCTTGTTATAAAGGCGTAGGAGTATGCCATTGTTCATTTCTCACACGTTTTTGCCCAGTGTTTAAAGAAAGATGTCCGAGATCGAACGCAAAGATGCTCCGCGAGTTAAAGAAATTGCTGAGATCGTAAAAAACAAGTTTCGATCGGACTGGTTAGAGAAGGAATTATCTACAAATGTTGGTGACCCCGACGTGATCCAATGTAGCGAGCAGAGACGGGAGTCGTAGGCGGAGTGTCAAACAAAGGTGCCAACGAAAGCTGCTTTAATGACATTTAAACTGGCAATAACAAAACAAACACGAGAGTGGCTAGAACCGGCCGAATTAAGAGTCCCCCTAGGAACTCGCTAACTAAACAATGGTTCCGTGGGTGAATTATGTACAACCCACTACAGTACTTTCATTTATAGATAACATCTTCTGCTATAACAAAGACATTTGTGGTATGTTCTAATATGAGTTACTTTTCATTTGGTCATGATACAATTATTTGTTCATGAAATTTGAACTCTTCAACATGATTTATGTGTTAACTTAGTAATCACATGAGTTAGATATGATGATATTCTCAGTGATAGTTTTTAAAAGCAAAGGCAGTCCAATGTTTTTTAATGTGACTGATTTTGAGTTGACTTAAACTGTAATTTTATATGGGATAGTTCAAAATACATTGAAAATTTATGCTGTTGTTTTGTCTATTTCTTTGTCATCTGAGTGCATTGAAAGTACTTAAAAACACGGAAAACCCATGTGCTCCGGGGGGCTTCGCCCGACTTGTCCCCCCCACCAGGGCACTGCCCTGGACCTAGCTGGGTGCCCGCGGCCCCCAGACCCCCGCCTAATTTTCAGATAATTTCACTTCGGTCAAATCACATCCCTGACTTTTTGTCATAGGTTATTTGCATTCCAATGTGTTATGTTATTATTTCGTACACTCAAGTAGTAAAGGCAGTAATATACTGTACAGTACATCAGTCTGTATTATGCGGACATTACTAGTGTCCTATCAGATGCATCAAATACCCAGTGGCTCACTTGTGAGGCTGCTTTAATTTCTATATAATGTTGCACATATTTTTATAATAGTTGAGAGTCAGGATGGATATTTGATCATTTTTGGAAATACAAAAGTTAGGTACGTGGCAAAAATGAGTTTGTGAAGAAATTGATATTTGTTATCATAGCTGAGTTGAGTTTGTTAAGGAAACGTACTGCATTGGCCTGCCCTCTAAAAATATGTATTTACATTTTTGTTTTTGTACCATGTCGCACCCTTAGTTGCGTATGATCTCTGTCAGGTATCGATTGATGATGCATTGCTTCCTTTGCCAAAAATGCGGGCCGTTTTATCAGTGGCCTTTACAGGTGTTGGAGAAGGATGGACAATTGAACAAGAACGTTGTGGACATTTTGCACACTTTACTACTCAATCGCACCTTAGTGTACATGTACAACTCAAATCCTCTTGGGAAAAGAAGTACATACATGTACACTGTCTTTCCCTTTATGTGTGTGTGTGTGTATAAAAACATATATATATATATATATATATATATATATATATATATATATATATATATATATATATATATATATACACACACTCACGACTACAAATGCAGTGAAGATTTTCAATATCCTTACAGTAATCACTTAACTGTGTATGTATGATAACCCATTTCCCCCAACAGGCAATGCCAATTGGAGGAATTCAACCAATGCAGATGATGGATGGATGAATGGATAAATTGTGGTATGCCCAAACTGTACTTCCACAAAAGTACTCTGCGACCAACCAAATGACTCCAACAATTGGGAATAATCTAACACTCCTTTTTTATTTTTATTTTATCATATAAGATTTGTCATGAATCAAGTGACACACGTGCATCCAAGCAGCCTTTTGAATTTATCAAAATTGGAAAAAATAAATTAGTACAGTATATCCAGGAACACAGCATAATGTAACTTCGTTTGGTGTCTGGTTTTCGACCTGTTTGATCAAGATAAGGTTGCCACACGCAGGACTGATGTTGCTCACTGTTGTTCCAGGCAATGCTCAAAGACTGCAAATTTTCAGATGCATATTGCCTAATAAACTAATAAAGACTTGGGCTTTATTGCTGTTTAAAACAAATTGAAAATAGGCCATTTATACTTAAATTAGTTTGAAAAGGTTTGGCCAAATATACTCTAGCTAAATAATCAGTCGGGCATCTAATTAAGACAGAGCAGTTGGCGTTATTCTTTTCCCATGCCGTTTTTTGACATATTTTTAACACTACGACAATGGGAAGTCGTTCACACTTTGACATTTCAATACAAAGTTCCATCAAATCCCCACTGTTATCTGATCTTAAGGTAAGCTTTCACAGTTGGAAATCGTAAAAATGCTTGATTTAACATGCTAGCCGCTTCGAGCGATGCTATATCTTTATCGTATTTCCTTTGTACTTAACCTCTACCCGGAGAGGAAGCTGGTAGAGAAACTGAGAACTTCCATGGGGATCCAATTATACCCCCCACCACCACCCTAGTTCTCTGCAATGTAATAACTTGGAAACGCTTTCACCTTTCATATCATGGTTATGCCCCGCTGAGGTAAACCCGCAGCGGTATTCTTTTTTCAGCGTGCAATGTTTGTTCGTTTATTAGTTCGCCACGCTACAATTTTCATGTAACTTTGTGAAGGTGCTGTACATATTAAACAACAGCAATAGTTCCACAATATCCTAAGTCAAATTGGATAATGCTAAATGTGACTTTAAAGTTATCAACATAAAATACAATGGGTGACACACTTCTTAGTAATGTTTGTTGTGTTGAAATTCTAATTTATATGTTGTAAAATGTTTCTTGTGTCCCGTTTTAGCTGGAGGGACGAAAGCATGACCAACTTGGGTGCCGAGGTGCTTAACTTGCTTTTTTGTTTGGGTTTTGGGGCATTTAGGCTGGCCATGGTCAATTTTTTTTTGTGTTTTTGCTATTTTTTCCTTTTTTTTGTGTTTTTGTTTATTTGTTTCTCTTGCTGTCGGTCACCCCTCTCGGGGGATCTGACCAGGATAGGTAGCAGGGTTGGGTAGGGTTACTTTAACTTGATTACTTTCAATTACCGGTACTTTTGGATTACTCCGATACCAAATATGCTACTAAAAGACAAAAGAAACTAAATATGAATAAAATTGACTCACAACACGTGGTAAGCTTTCTCTCCTGGCTTTGATCTCTTTGATCTCCGGCAAAACTAACATAAAATGTGACAGAAACAAAATGAAAATAAATCCAAACAGCTTGCCAACATCATTTTTGCCGTTTCATGTATACCGTTAGTATTTTAATCAACCGAACCTTTGAAAAACTGTTTTGACAACAACAAAGGAAAACACTTATATGTAAAAAGATGTATTAATGTTACCTTCACACAAAATTATAATGGTAAATATATATTTGTGCACAGGTAATGTTGTAAAACTGAATGTCTGTTCTTGATTGCGTGGTGTTGAAGCCTGGAATAATAACTTTTTTTTTTTTTAATTTGTTTTTTTGTTACACCGATCCCGTCTCACCCATTTCAGAGTTTATCCAGATAGTCTTGTTCATTGGTAACAGACCACAATTGTAGATTGCTATATTGCAGTGTTTTTCAGCCAGTTTGCCAGGGCACGCTAGTGTGCTGTTGTCTAGTGTACTGCAGAAAAATCTCCAGCTTTATCTTTGCAATAAAAGCATGGCATTTTTTTTCTTTAAACAACCAGCCAAATAAGTGACATATATTTTTTAATATACTAATTATAATCTGCTCAAGGGTTAGGGTAATAATAACAATAATAATAATGGATATTGTTTGGCGTTTTTTTAGTACAGTGAATAATGGAAAAAATGAATCGAAGTAAACACTTTGCACATAATATTACTGATTTAAAAAAACGCCTTTAACTAAGACATAAAGATAGAATCGTGTCAGAACATTTCAACTGGAAGATTATTTTTGCTCATTTTAAGTATTTTTTAGATTACATTTCTATGAAGACGAAACAAAAAAAGGGAACTCTAAGAAGGTAAGATTTCACTGTAAAAATCTTGCACATAATTTTGCTGATGAGGTTGTTCTTAATTTACTACGAAATTCCGAGAAAATTTAGAACATAGTAAAAAAATATATATATATTCTTTTTCTAATATTAAGTTTGTTGATTTTGTTATGTTTCTAGAAAAGCAAGATAAAATCCTGTAAAACTTAAAAAACATGTTAAAAATATAAAAAATACAAATTTACAGTAAACAGTGATAAATGAAATAAAGTAAAACTTAATTCTCTAATTTTTGGTGACCGTAAAATTTAAGGTAAAAAAACCTAAATAGAGAATTGAGAAAAAAAAAATAGTGCCAGGAATGAATCTTTAAACATTTTCAACGTATTTTGTACCTCTAGATTGCTTTTAAACATATAAAAATGAATGAAAAGGCACGGATCCACATTACTCTTAGTGTAAATATGAAAAAAAAATCTACATGTATGTAATACCTTGCCAGAAAATCACGACCGTGTTTACAACTCATCCCGACCCAACACATTTACTGTTACTGTAGGCTTAAAACAGTCCTCATGACATTCAGATGAGTTGACCAACCGAGTAACACATTCAAATGTATTCATCTGGGTGTTATTTTTGTTTGTTTTCTTGCTAAAATAAGACTTTGCTATGAGCTTTAACACCCGAGTTCAACATCCTTTCCTGAGTCAGTCGACTGTGTGTGTACCCTTTTACATTGCCATCGTATGCACGGCACCCACGCACAGTATGTATTGAAGCGGCACAAGGAAGAAGTAGAGCAGAAAACGGTGTGGCCTGACATGAAGACATTCTGGATAATTCTGCACTCAGATGTCGAGCAGAGCATCCAGGGGTCGTTCCCATGGCAACCTTTCACCCAGGGAGATCACTGACCCCTCCCGCCACACGCTGCAAAAGCGGAACGCCGCTTTTGTAGGTCACATATGGCACCAGCGATCCTATCAGGTCTAATCTGGCAGGAGATGTGACTCATAAATTATACAATGGTTGAGGAAAGCGTTTACACACCGGCTTATCCCATCTGCAGACTCCACTGTATGATAATGGCTGTGTGCGACTGGATTAGCTGACCCATTAAATGTATATGTCAACAAATGTATGTTGTGTCTATTGGCCGGGGAATACAACAGCTCAGAGGCACATGATATGGCCTCCGCAGTGCGTGGTTGCAATTGTGGCATTTTATTCACCCTTTGCACGAAAGTTGTTGAGTCTGCATGAGAGAACTTTAGCTAGGATGTGATTGAACCTTGGCATGCGCAGATATAACTTACGCGGTGTTAGAGCCCCACACCTCAATACTCTAACCCTAACATTTACATTTGGTAAGGTTTTGTGTCCGTTGAGGCACAGTCAGATTAACAAATAAATGAATGAACCTACATCTTTATCATAATTTCATTGGCAGAGCAAAATATCAATATATAAACTGTAGCATAGAAAAACAGCTTAAAGGGATTCTAAAGGACCTTTTTTTCCAATTATGCAAAGAACATGTAGTGTTCCTCCCCACAATCATGCAGATATGTTTCAAAATATTCCACGCACCATGGATTTTGAGGAATTAATTTTCAAAGTAGTTTGATCTCATATCTCCTGCAGCAGTGACACCACCAGAAAACAACGAGAACCAAAACAAATAGCGTGTCCCATTGGAAAACAGACAGCAATTGTAGTAATCAGCAAATTTAAGCGCACATTTCAGCTTAGGGTAAATCAAAATTTTCTTACCGTATGGCTAGGGGACTTGTGACTATTTTGTCCTAGTTGATTATCAAAGGGTAAGTTTACCTGCCGTCGTGAACAGTGTGCGTTCCTTTTTTGACTGCATCATTTTAGGTATTTGATTGTGACTTTTCCTCTCGTGCTTTTGCTGCTTGTCTTCCAATTAATATAATATTGTCCAGATAGTCAAGTCAAGTCAAGTCATTTTTATTTGTATAGCCCTAAATCACGAAGAGTCTCAAAGGGCTTCACAGATTGTTACACTATATTACACAAACTATTTTCAACCGACAAGAGGAGTAGGTTATTCGTATGCAATGGAGTAGAAGTGAGTTTTAAGTTTAGATTTAAACATTTCCACTGAGGTTGCAGATCGAATCTCAGGGGGAAGAGCATTCCACAGCACCGGTGCCCGGATGGAGAACGCTCTCAAACCAGCAGAAGACTTCTTTGCTCTCGGGATCATCAGAAGACCAGCACTCTCAGATCGTAGGCTTCGGCCCGGGACATAGTGGCAGATCAGATCTGAAAGATAAGAGGGAGCAAGTCCATGTATGATTTTGTACAATACTAAGAGAACTTTGAAGTCACATCTTTGGCTAACTGGGAGCCAATGCAGGTTAGCCAAAATCGGTGTTATGTGATCGTACTTTTTTGTCCTGGTTAAGAGCCTCGCTGCGGCATTTTGTACTAGCTGAAGAGACTTGATTCTGGGCTTCGGGAGACCGGAGAGTAGTGCATTGCAGTAATCGAGACGGGAGGTAACAAATGCATGAATTAATGTTTCCGCATCAGACTGAGACAGTATTGAACGGATTTTAGCAATGTTGCGAAGATGGAAGAAGGCAGTTCTAGTAATTTGTTTTACATGCATCTCAAAGGATAGTTCAGGGTCAAATATGACACCTAAATTTTTAACTGAGTCACTCTGTGTGATGTGACATTTGTCAATGTTCACAGCAGTTTTTGAGAATAAGTCCCGGCATTTAGAAGGACCAATGACTAACATTTCAGTCTTTTCAGAGTTAAGACGCAAGAAGTTGAGTGACATCCACTCTTTTATCTCAGTGAGACAGGCCTCCAAATTTCCACAGTTTAGTGTGGAAGATTCCTCCAACGGAAGATATAGTTGAGTGTCGTCTGCATAGCAATGGAAGCTGATATTGTACTTGCGAATAATATCACCTAACGGAAGCATGTAAATGTTGAAAAGTAGGGGGCCGAGCACTGAACCCTGCGGAACACCGCAGGTAACATTAAAGGGCTCAGATGTCGTTTCACCATATTTAACACAGTGTGTCCTATCTGAGAGGTAGGATTTGAACCACGAGAGGACAGCTCCTGAGAGACCAATCCATTTTTCCAACCGTTCTAGTAGGATATTGTGGCGCACTGTGTCAAAAGCAGCACTAAGATCCAGCAGCAGCAAAAGTGATGAAGCGCCAGAATCCATTGACATTAGGAGATCATTTGTTACCTTGATCAGAGCTGTCTCAGTAGAGTGGTTAGCCCTGAATCCTGATTGCATGGATTCAAAAAGGTTATTCTCCGATATGAAAGCATTCAGCTGCTGTGCCACTACTCTTTCGAGTACTTTAGAGAGGAAAGGTAGGTTTGACACAGGTCTGTAATTACTTAATATTTCTGGATCAAGGTTGGGTCGTTTCAGTGTGGGTTTAATAACGGCGGACTTAAAAGCTGCTGGAACTACACCTGAGGAGAGTGATGTATTTATAATATTTAGAACTGAAGGCCCAAGGACGCTAAAAAGACTTTTAATAAGTGAACCTGGGAGCGGGTCGAACTGGCAAGTTGTCGGTTTGGCCGCATTCACCACTTGTTTGAGATCATCAAGTGACAGTTCACTAAAACCGGCCATTTTCCCAGGGCAGCCACCCTGTCGTGCATCTGTAAATTTCAGTCCTTTAATACGTGTGGTACTAACAATATCTTTTGCAATTTCTTCCTGTATGCATTGAATCTTCTTAGTGAAGAAGACCATTAAGTCCTGAGCAGAGTGTGTCGAACTGTCTGCGATAGGCTGTTGCCTTGTAAGCGATGCTACAGTGTCAAAAAGGGCTTTGGGGTTGTTCTTTTGAGACGCAATCACCTTCGAAAGGTAGGCCGATTTTGCAGAGGCAAGGGCCGCTTTATACTTTAACAAGCTGTCACACCAGGTTTGATGGAAAACCTCAAGCTTGGTAGCGCGCCATTTTCTCTCCCATTTCCTGCATTCTTTTTTAAGGGTTCTAGTTTCCTCAGTAAACCAAGGTGTGCGTCTTTTAGGACGTGATTTTAGTTTTATGGGCGCTATTGAATCCAGCACACTAGTCAGGGTGGTATTGAACTCATTCATGAGTGAGTCAATCGAGCCATTGTATTTAGGAAAGGACGCAACTGCTCCAGGAAGGAGTTCAAAGAGCTCAGAAACTGTGCCAGTGCTTATATTGCGTCCGCTAGATCCCTCAGCTTTATTAACTTTACATTTAGTTAGCACCTCAAATGTCACTAAATAATGATCAGAGATAACAGTAGTACACGGTAGCACCATAATGTTTGAGGTTAAAACTCCTCGAGTCAGAATCAAGTCTAGCGTGTTCCCATTTTTATGGGTTGGCAAGTCAACCAGTTGAGTAAAACCAAATGCATCAATTAGAGAACTAAACGCAATAGTAAGTGAACTGTGTGGGGAGTTCATATGAATGTTAAAGTCTCCCATAATTATTATTTTGTCTGCATAGGTTACTAGTTCAGACAAAAGTTCAGCAAATTCGTCTAAGAAAGTTGTGTATGGCCCAGGTGCACGATAGATAGTTATTACATCAATTGACAATTGAGGGGACCGCATCACAAGAGCCTCAAACGTTTTGTAATTATTAGAGGTACGTGTATTAAATTTGAGCGATTTTTCAGAGATTAGCGCAACACCACCACCTCTTTTCAGCGTGCGTGCTATATGACTACTCTCGTAGTCTGGGGGAGAGGCATAATTTAGAGCTAAGTGCTCATCCGGGCGTAACCACGTTTCACAAAGACCCATACAGTTAAGTTTATAATCACGAATAATGTTATCAACAAGTAAAGCTTTTGGAGCAAGCGATCTAATATTTAACAGACCAAATTTCAGATAGCTCACCGTGAGCGTGCAGGCACCCGATGGCTTCCAGTTTTATTTGGTCCAAGTTAGCCCCGTTAGCAGTCAGCTAGCTTGCTTGCCTACCGAGCTAATTGTTTTTTTTCTCCCAGCTGGGTTTGTGTTTGTTGTTGCTGTGGTCAGCAGTTATCCAGGCTCATCATGTTTCCGGTCAGTCAGCCTCCAGTTTTTTCCACCAATCAGTCCCTGTTTGTCCTTTATGGCAGGCTGCTAGCCTGACATGTCTTGTCTGGTTCTCCCAGCTCTGTGCTTTTTATTTTTGCCAGTTCGCCAAATTTTGGCTGTTAACTATTTGGTGTACCATTGCTGAAATGCAACGCCATTTATTTGTCACAGAAACTACCGCACCTTGGCTCAAAACACTCAAAAACCTTTTCGACTAGTTAACATGTAAACCAATAGGTTGACTGACTTGCTAGGGTGCTGGTGTTCTTCACAAGACATCAAGTCAAGTCATGTTTATTTGTATAGCCCTTAATCACAAGGAGTCTCAAAGGGCTGCACAGACCAGAGATTATTGCAAACCACAGACTATTATGACACCATTCCCTGATCTAAAACCTACATGAGGGCAAGGAAAAACTCAAAAACCTCAGCGTAAAGAAAATGAAGAAACCTTGAGAAGGGACCGCAGAAGAAGTAATCCCCCTTCCAGTATGACACCTCAGAAAGTCAAAGACGAGACAGACTGTCCTCAAAATGCATTATCTCGGAAAACAATTTGACTATACCAATGAAATATAGATAAATATTTTGCATTTTTAGTTTTGTATTTCTATGGTGACAGGCACAGGTTCATTTGCCTCTCCTAACTGCATGCCACTGCGCCAAACAAATACCTCAAAATATGAGCAAAGTTTGTTACAGATACGCGAAAAATCAGTACATTATGTAGAATATTCTAAATATTTTTTCCAGTGAACATGGTTGTAATTCTTGTTTGGATAATTTCGCGAATAAAAGGGAATATTTACATATCAAATGTATAATTTAATAACGAAGTGCATTTACCGCTCAAAATGTCTGCACACAATTTCTTGTTAATGGAGTTAAAAGATTGTTGACTTTAAGTTTAAAAAGTAATGTTACAATAAAAATATTTAATTTGATCTATAATATGGATCACCTCTGGGTTTAGTGGAAGAATAGTGCAGTAAAAGAGGTCTTTATTCAGACAGGGTTTGGTACATAGGAAGTCATGTGGCGAGGGAACGATTCTGATCCAAGATGCAAGGCGTTTGTGGTCCGGTAAACTCAATCAGCAAAGGTGACAGTCAAATGGTTTGTCAGGCAGTACTTGTGATCCGGAAGGGCAGGCAAGGGTTCGGTACACTGAAATAACGAGTCTGAGACAAGAGGGCTAAGAACGTGACAAGGAAGGCAACATACTAGCACGGAGCCAAGGGGACAGAGTGTTTGAGTAATTAATAGGGAGAGGCATGATTGGAGAATAATCAGGACAAGCGAACTAGGAGGTGAGTGACCAAATTATGTAAGGTGAGCTAAAAAGACATAGTAGGGAGCAAGACAAATGGACGAAGAGACAGGGCGCCTACACAGGAATCAAATGGGCAGAAACGTGACAATTAATTTATATCCAGCATAAATGGATCCTTTTTCTCTCTTTGGGTATTGCTGTCTAAGTTACCAATGTAAAAGCATTTTTCTTTGAAACCAGAAGGAAAACCACAAATCGTTGGAATGGAATCACTGATCTCAATAGCCTGCAGGTCTTCAAGTCTTGCCCAAATGCAAACACCACGGGACCTTCTACTATTGCGTCCCGTCCTGTTGGTCCGCAGTGAGCAATTTTATGAGTGAGCTGCTAATGATTACAGACGACTGGCTTTTCACCTTGTTTTTTTCAGTCCATAAGGGAAAGCACAGCGGCCATCCGGAGGCCATCTGGGGAACGCTGATGGTTTGGAGACAGATAGTCTGAACTCTCTGCTCAGCTTGCTGGTGGGGAAAAACACCATTGAGTGGTATAACAGTTATAAAAAAGTTTTTTTAAATAGACAGACAGAAAGACACAGACAGATAGATAATGTACTCCCACCATCAAACAGTCAAATCAGAAATGGTGAAGGAAGTACAGGATCTGTTTTCACTTAAGTAGAAATAGAAAAGAAAAATTTATTAAATAATTTGTGGAAAAAAATATACTCAAGTTTGGGTCCTTGACTTTAATTGTTCTCTAAGCCAAACAATAATGTTTGATTCGTTTAAAAAATCCCTCTCAAAATATTATGAAGAGAAATTAAAATACGGTAAACTAACTTGCTGGAAAACAAATGAATGGCCTTTATTGTCATGATACGGAGGTTAAGGTTGGAGGGCTTCCCGTTTCAGTGCAAAGTATGTCAAAGATCAAAAGAAAAAAATGCTTGGAAAGAAATATTTAAAAAAATCATTATACTATTGATATACGATAAATAAGAATGAGTTTCTGTGGAGTGCAAGTAGCAGCATTCTTCGTGGCAGTAGTAGAGAAAGTATAGAAAATGTTCTAAGAAAAACCCTGATCATATCCCTCGAGGGGGGTGACCAAAAGCAAGACAAACACATACATTAATAGAAAAAGGGAAAAAGTACTAAAAAACACACACAAAAATTCTAGGGCCATGGCCAACCCAAATGCCCAAAAACCCAAATAAGTTAAGCACCTCGACACCCAAGTTGGTCATGCTTTCGTCCCTACAGATGAAACGGGAAACAAGAAAGCGGCCATTTCATCCGGGTCAGGGTGACGCAACACACTCTTCTGTTCAACAGCAGGGCCCAACAGCTTTCACTGGTTTACCCTTGCCGCATCATCCAGGTGCCCAGCCCATCCCTTGAAAACGTCTAACCATCTCACTATCCTTTTACAACACCTCTACTCATTCCTATCACCAGCAAGATCTCTAGCTTCCACTATATTATAAGAAATAATATACATTTAACGATTCTGTAGATACAGAAAAATGTTTGGCAATTCTATTTCTTGAGAACTGAGCTCAGTAAACACAAACCAGTATAACTAAATGACTGGTCGTCCTTCTTTGGATCCATGCTTGGTGTACAGTACATCTTGAACCTTACATTAGCTTCCTTCTACTGGAGCAGTGCATTGCTATGAACAAAATGTCACATCCTACAAATACAAATATATTAACAGTCAGGGTTGGGTAGGGTTACTTTAACTTGATTACTTTCAATTACTTTTGGATTACTCCAATACCAAATATGCTAAAAAAGACAAAAGAAACTAAATATGAATAAAAATAAATTTTGTGCAGGCTTGGGGAGTAAAAGAACACATGGAACGGCAAAAATGATGTTGGCAAGCTGTTTGGATTTATTTTCTTTTTGTTTCTGTTGCATTTTATGTTAGTTTTGCCGGAGATCAAAGAGATCAAAGCCAGGAGAGAAAGCTTACCACATGTTGTGAGTCATCATTTTATTCATATTTAGTTTCTTTTGTCTTTTATTAGCATATTTGGTATTGGAGTAATCCAAAAGTAATTGAAAGTAATCAAGTTAAAGTAACCCTACCCAACCCTGTTAACAGTACAGATACGTGCGTTCAAAATGTAGTAAAAGTAAAGTACTGTGAATAAATGTATTCAGGAAAAGAACAGGCCTATATGAGGACAAAAAAATATTGATGCACATTACTTAAATCTCTACTTTGTTATCGCCTCGTTGCAAAATACTACATCTCAGAGATAGTGCTATATTTTAATGCCTTTTATAAAGTCATTGAAGTTTTTGGGGGGAACTCCACATCATTTCCTCTTAGAAGACCTAAGCACAAGCAACAAAACGCTCAAAATGCTAATATTGACCATACACAATATGAATTAATTGGGGGAAAAAAGGGTCTTGATGGTTAAACAATGCCCTTTGTATGATTGCAACTCAAGTTGAAAATAATGCATTTTTTTTGTTTAAAACCCCGCTGAAGCCGCAATGCCTCCCCAGTCATTTCTTCCGCATAAATCCTACTGCACTCAGCCTGCATGACGTTAGCCTGCACAAAAATAATTCACAGCGTCCAGTCACATTCAAACAACTCAACTGTCTCTCTTCATCTCCCTCAATGTCCTCTTTTATACCTCACTCGCTTTCCTTTGGCTATCCTGAAAGACATAAATTGATTTAAATATGTTCAAGGTGGGAAGGCAACGTGGGGAGTTTCAGCTGCACAAGTTTTTTTTTTTTTCACCTAAAAGTGTATTTAACATTTGATACTGTGTTAAAAATAAATGATCTTGGCAAGTGCTGAGCAAACATCCCAGCCTGCTATCCAATTTTTGGACGATTAGGCCCATGAAAATTAAAAATTAGTAAAGTAAAGTAAAAATAGTAAACCAGCAAAGTGAATAGAAATGAGAAGAATTATATAAGTTATTTTGTTCAAGCTTGCTGTCAAGAGAACTAGAAAGAGCGAAAAACGTTTTGATCTGAGAGAAAAGTATTAAAACTAAACACAGCATCCTATTACATGTAGTATAGTATTTGTAAATATACTATTTAAAAATAACAAATAAAAACATCACTCAATATAAGTGTATGTTATTTAGTACGTATAAAAGACCAAAATGGGTTGTTGATAGATGTTCTCTTTATTCTGTGTACGATTACCAGTACATATTTTTTATGTTTAGGCCCATTGAGTGTACTCATTATATCACAATTAAAAACAGCATTTTTCTAACCTAGTAGACAGTCATAGCACATATCTTAAAGACAGTTTATTAGCGTTAACTTCTGTTTCAGGGAATAGTTTTTTCACTTGATTTTGAAGTGTTTTTTCCTCTAAAATATCCCCAAAAAGTATATTGTAAGTATAAGACTTTTTAAAACAGTAGAGATGGTTTCCTTAATTTTTTTTCTAATAAATTACAATAAAAATGTAAATTAGCAAAATGATCTAAGCTATTAGACAGTCATAGTACATATCTTAAAGACAATTAATTTGAGTTGTTTTAGGGAATATTTTTCCACTTTATTTTTAATTGTTTTTTTCTTTTGAAAAGTACTATATTGATCTAATAAGTATAATAATAATAATAATAAAATATACAAGATTTTTTTAAGTATTGTTTTAGTTATTTTACGATAAGTAGCTCTTAAAATAAATAAAAATATTAATAATTCAAACATGTTTTTGTCCTTCTTTTACTACAAATATGTTTGAAAATAAATAAGAATACTGTATTATTATTTGAAGCATGCAAAATTATCTTCTTGTTGAACAAAACATATTAATAAAGAATATATATTTTACTATATTTTTCTATATAATGTTTGTCAAGCAAAGGTTTTTTTTTATGTCACAGGATGACAAAAGAAAAAAATACAAACTTGTGTTAAACAAGTTAAGCAAGCCAAACGGTAGAAAAGGTTTTGGATAAGTTGAAAACATATTTAAAATCTATTTTTACTTTAAAATCAAGAAGATACCCAGGACGAACGACAAAGGGAATCATATATAATGTATTAAAACATCAGAAAATACATGTACGGTGTAATGATTTGCCCACTGCCCTGCTCTTTTGCTGATTGGTTCCCCTCCTATTTAAACTCAACACTCTCATTTCCACCTGGTCAGTCCAACAGCAAATCTCCGTACATGCAAGGCAAGCTCTTTTTGACTCTGGTCCCATCCTATCCTGTATCCTACTCGTCTGCCCCTGGCTTCCCGATCGTCTCCAGCTACCTGACTTGATTCCTTCCGCGGCCCACGCTCCAATCTCCCATTCCGGCTATCTGACTTGATTCCTTACTCCGACCACGCTCTGATCTCCTGTCCCTGCTGCCCGACTTGTTTCCGTCCACCGACCAGGCTCCGATCTCCAGTCCCGGCTGCTCGACTCGTTTCCGCCCTCTGACCACGCTCTGATCTTCCGTCCCAGCTGCTCGACTTGTTTCCGGCCTCAAATCACGTTCCGATCTCGTGGGCTTCCTGCTTCTCCTGCCTAGCGATCACCGGATCGCTGACGTTTGTTTTCCCGGGCCTGACTTCTCTGCCCCCTCAATAAAGCCTGATGTGAAACGTTACGCGTGTTGGTCTACCGTCTGTTTGGGTTCTGACATACTTAAGGTATGTTTACACAACATTAAGTGGTTTGACTAGTAGTTATAATCTATTCCTTGCATAAGATTTGAACTTTTTTTCAGCATTTAAAGATTTTATTCATAGGCATAGGTTTAGTCTTGGTATTGGGAGGGACATTGGCATTTTTTAAAAAGTGATCACATAACATTGGTGGGGGGCAAAACAATAATTTTCCAATATTGGTGGGAACACATCTCTTACCTCCATGCCAAAACTACGCCCTTGATTGTAGTACAAGTATCATTTATTATCTACAAATGACAATGTCTGTTCTAGTTTTGGGACTCAAAAAGGAATGCATGAGGAATGCATTAGCTCTGGAGGTAGAGCACTCGTCTTGGGATCAAGAGGTCGCAGATTCGACTCCCTGCTCCTCCGTGTTATGTCGAGGTGTCCTTGGGCAAGACACTGAATCCCTAATGCCGCAGGTAGTTGCCTTAAATGGCTGACGCTGCTATCGGTTAGTTAGTGCACCCTCTTATCTCTCTGATTTGATTTCCCCCTATGTTCCTGCACGGAGTCTGCGCTTGGAAAATGCTGGTCTACTTGTCACTCCGAGAGCCAAGAAGTCTGCAGGCTTGAGAGCGTTCTCCATCCGGGCCCTGGTGATATGGAATGCCCTGCCTCCGGAGATAAGATCTGCAACCTCAATGGAAGTTTTTAAATCAAGGCTTAAGACACACTTCTATTCCAAAGCTTATGATTGATGGCCACCTCATATTCTGTATTGTCCTGTATTTTTCCGACTGCCTGCCTGGTGGCGATACGAAGGAGAAGGACGATTTGAGATGAGTCAGCGGACCAGCGTTTGACCTGAAGCATGTCAACTCCTGCATGGACCAGCTGGCAGAGATGGGAAGTTGCGTCGTGGACGTCATAGACTTTCTGGACTAGTTTGCAGGCTGGTTGCTGTCATGCACTTTCCGGACAAATTTTCAACATGTTACCTAGTGTTTATTATGTTTGTATATTGTAATGCTAAATGTAATTCACCCTGGTCATCCTGAAAGGGGATTACCACTTGTGAGGTCCCTTCTCAAGGTTTCTCTTTTTCTTCACACTGAGGTTTTGAGTTGTTCCTTGCCCACATGTCGGTTTAAGATCAGGTAATTGTGTCATTGTAATCCTGTGCAGTCCTTTGAGACATTTTTGTGATTAAGGGCTATATCAATAAATGTGACTTGACTTGACTTGTTAGTGTGTAAAAGGGAAGAGTGTGAAGCACATTGTAAAGCCCTATATAAATGCAGACTATTTACATTTACCTGCCAATGAAAGTAACAGAAGCTGGATGAAGGAGCCATCGTCAACTACAATCGGTCGCAAACAACACGCTCATATTGTCTGCAGCTGTATCTTTAAAAAAAAAACGTTCGGCTTCACTGAGCTTGGTGCAGAGCTTTCCACTTCAATCAAGCCAACGCAGCATGAGCGATTGGCCTTTTTCCTACTTTATTTTTAATTCCATTGTCATACAATGTGCAAGCTTTCCGGCTACTTGTCGTTGCACAGGGGCAATTCTGGAGGCACAGCGGGGGGGGGCACAGGTACGGCGGCACAGAGGCGACAAGATTCGGGTGGCGTGACGCTAATGCGACGCGAAAACGCTTCTTATGTCCCGCTCCTAAATTGCAAAAATTGACTTTTCTTGGGAGAAATGACACAAGCTACTCTCTCAGAGGGACGTTTCAGAGGCTAAGTGGGGGTTTCGCTACAAGCTTGCGGCAACGCTGCCCGGAGGCCGGGTAAATGTTTCATGAGTAATTTGATAACTGGAACAAGGGAGTTTGCTGCACTCAGGATGCCGGCCCACATAGGAACATTGATACGGCAAGGAGAAGTGGAAAATAAAAACATGTCCCAGGGGTGGTTAATGTATTGTAAGCACCTGCACAGATTCTGAACCTCCCAAAGGTCATATAATGACACCGTTCATTTTGTTTTGAAGTTTCTATTGTGTGCATCAGGATAAAAAATGATCTTTTCCAAGCGCAACACATTTATTTACAAATAATGACAAAGCCTGATTTTCATGTTTGGCATTGAATAGGTAAACAAATTATTTATATTAACAGTTCAATAAATGAAGAGTTTCATCTAAACCAACTCACCACACTTAACTCAAGTGGGAGCTATGTATAAAGATATGCTTGTCTCCATGTTTATATTACTTTGAAATAAATAAAAAAGAAATACAAAAATAAGAGGTTTAGCAGAAACTACTGGGCTGGGCCTCCTTAAGCTGAGAAAATACTGATTAGAATATTTTATTTTAATTTATTTATTATTTTGAGAACAACATTCTTTCGGCATATTTCTTAGTTCTCCATTCCCTTGCAGTAATTTCAGTTTCCCTTATTATAGGTTGCAGTACAGATTAAAACCCTTATTAACCAGGTATTATAGCTGCCTAGATTTACTTTTAATTTTCATTTTGGTCACGAAAGATTCAGAAATCATGTTAAGAGTCATTATTTTTGGCCCTTTTTTCTTAAAAACCCAATCTTTCAATATCTGGCAACATCCACTATAACTATGTGTTAAGACCAGGGGTCTTAATAGTAAGAGTAATAGTACCTGCAGGCACCTGGGTGCACCTTAAGGACAGCTGAGGTGCCCGCTGACCTGTTATGAAAATAGCTCAGCAGTGCTGGTTCATTATGATTTTCTAGTAAAATATTTTTTTTCATTTGTCGACTGAGTCTATTCAAAGCACAAATCCCTTAATAAACCAGTTCATAACGTGGTAACGACATAATAATCGCATTATTATTATTAATTTTTATTTTAGAAATTCAAATGTATAATTTATAGATTATGGGCTTAATGGACAAACAAAATATTCAATATTGATCATTATTTTCAAGCAATTAATTAAAGAATAGAATGAGAATATATTCATGTGTTAAACAAATGTATATATTCATCTTTTGATTCATTTATTTTACAGCAAATACAACAAACTAAATTCCAATTTAGGGGTTTTATGAAGCGAATGAGTAAAAATGTTTTTTGTAACCAGCTATCCTTCTACATTTTTAGCTATTCAGCAAGCTATCTAGCTGGCTTTTTACGTTTTTTTGCATGCTATCTAGTTTTCTTTTTATCCTTTTTTGCTAGTTAACAAGCTAAATATTGGCCTTCTTTTTAGCTGGCTATTTAGCTTTTTTGCTTTCTATCCAGCTATTTGGTTAGCGTTTTACTCTTAGCTTGCTATCTAGCTCCCTTTTAGTGTTTACTTTTTTTAGTTTACCTTTGTAGCAAACTATCATGCTACCTTTTTAGACATTTAGCAAGCCATCTAGCTAAGTTGCTAATTCAAAAATGCATTTCAAACTGGGTGCCCTTGGCACTAATTGGTAACAAACGTAGCTCTCAGCTTGAAAAAGGTTGGGCACTTCTGGTTAAGACAATGCAATAACAGTTTAAAATGAAAAACAAAACAAAAAAACTAAATTTGATTCCTCAGGATAATAATGAAGTAGAGAATGGAACATGAACACATTGTAAGACAACATCAACTGGAAATATTAAATCTTTCTCTCTCAGTTTTCCATATATTGGCAACTATTTTTCACCATAACAAGGTATTTTGTAGGCCTGTGTGGTAGATGGAGAAGAAATTCCTGGAGACAGAGACACGCATCATACATGGCCCATCAGTACCCACATTGATTGCCCCTTTGACAATCAAAACTAATTAAATAAAGGTTCAAAAGACTCAAATGATTCATTGGTTACAAATAACAATAAAATCTTTACAAAATTCATTTGTTATGATCCATCCGAGTCATTTCTTGCCTGTGATTGGACTGTCGACGCATGTGGATGTAGGATAATCCATTGTGGTAAGGTGCTGCCACTTTGCGGGTGTTTTGGAGAACTACTTTGATTGAATTTGATTGAATTTAAGGGTAATCCCTCATATTGCCTCCAGGAACTTTTTGAATTTACTTTTTAGCCCATTATTCACTGACTTACAGTAATTTCAAATATTGTTGGAAAACGTATAAATTTAAAAATGAACAAAAACATTTAAAATGTGGGGGGAATAAGTTATCGACAAGTATCTATTTGTGCTCCCCTGCGATTGGCTGGCAACCAGTTCAGGGCATCCCCTGCCCACTGCCCGATGATTGCTGGGATAGGCCCCAGCACCCCCGCGATCCTACTGAGGATAAGTGGCGCAGCTAATGAGATGAGATGAGATTTATTTGTGCTTGAATGTAATCTGTTTACCAATCCCACATGCAATCTGAGCTTTAAGCGATGGGTCCCATTTTTTATGTCTATGATATTACCAGGGATGGAATCGAACCCACGGCTTACCAGTCACACCATGCACACGCTACAATAATAAACTGGGTATAGCAGATGATGAATGAGGTCTGATAATTAGAACATGTTTGTATCGCTAATTAAAGTTTAGAGCCTAAACCTGCCACGAATTAGATTGTAGAGCAGGTTTACATTCTTTATACTGGTCATCTAATCTTACTCATAAAACTTGATGGATTACAAATTAAGTGTTTACATTGAGGTAGTTTTCTAATTAAGTATGCAGGTTTGAGATGACAATTTCTGTCACACGCTAACGGATCTGGTGAATTACGGCATGAAGTGAATGAGTCTTGACTTTAAGTGGCACTTTAGACACTTACAAGTTTCTTGACCTCCTAGTATTCTTAAGCGCACCAGTGGTCTCAAGTGGAGGTCGTTTGGAATGACACTTACCCTTTGGAACCTGTCACCAGGGGATGGTGTGAAGATTAGCACACTCGACCGTTCCCCAAGTGGCTCCTCATTGAGCGTAGCGCACTTGTTAAGGACTCGGAGCCCTCAAAAGGTCGTCGGCAAAGCCGCAAACTCAGAGATCGATTCCCGTCAAGGCGTCGATGCGCTTCACGCTGCTGCGCAGAACTTGCACACGGCCCTGACATGTCACCTCCAAGTCACAACGATCTCCTGATGAGAAAGAACGAGTCTAGCAATGTTTGGTATAAACATAAATGCTCATTGTGCTGACAACAGTTTTGGGGCTAGGCAGTGACATGGGAACGCAATCCTGGAATGCAATTACTTTCCTTGGTAACGAGCACTGTATCGCGTTACAGACGCAGCCCTTCAGAACGATTGTCCGGATCTCGTTCGTAAGTTGAATTTGTTCGTAAGTTTCTTCGTTGCTATATTTTGTACGTTTAAGGTTCATATAAGTATGCTTAAGGCTTGTATAGATAGATAGATAGATAGATAGATAGATAGATAGATAGATAGATAGATAGATAGATAGATAGATAGATAGATAGATAGATAGATAGATAGATAGATAGATAGATAGATAGATAGATAGATAGATAGATAGATAGATAGATAGATAGATAGATAGATAGATAGATAGATAGATAGATAGATAGATAGATAGATAGATAGATAGATAGATAGATAGATAGATAGATATAATAATAATAATTTCCGGAGAGGCTCGTGCTATGTAGAATAAATGTAAATTTCTCAACCTATGAGTATTTTAAAAACGGTATGTTTAAATGACAGTTCTTGTATTTTTGCTTTTTAAAATTATTTTTTTTAATCATTGAAGTTTTTTACCAGACTGTCCCTTTAAAGATAAATAAATGTTGTTCAACTCTTTGATGTATTCATTCGTTTATTTATTTTTTTCAGTCTTCACATTTTTGTTCATTCAATCTATTGAAGCAAAAGAAAGAATGTCGAGCACCGGTTTGAAAATGCTATATTTTTAAAGATCTGTGGCAGACTTAAATAAAAAAATGAGATAAAAACATCCATCCATTATCTTCACAGCTTATCCTCAGTAGGGTCGCGGGAGTGCCAGAGCCCATCCCAGCTATCTTCGGGCAGTGGGCAGGGGACACCCTGAACTGGTTGCCAGCCAGTCGCAGGGCACACAGGGACAGACAATTCGCTCGCTCATTCATACCTGGGGACAATTTAGACCAGCCAATTAACCTGACATGCATCGTTTTGGAATGTGGGAGGAAATCGGAGTGCCTGGAGGAAACCCAAGCAAGTACGGGGAGAACATGCAAACTCCACACAGGAGGTTCGATATCATGACTTCAGAACTGTGCTGCACACGCGCTAACCACTGCGCCGCCATGCTGCCTCAGCCTTTTGCAATTTGACACAATTAGCAAACACAATGTACTGTTAGAACGCTGGAGTGATACTTGATGTAAATGTCACTAGCCAGAAACGGAGACAGGACCCAATAGCGTTCGTTTAACTCAGTTAACCAGCTCAGTAGCCTAGATGGTAAGGCGCCCGCTTTGAGACTGGGAGGTTCGGGTTCGCGCCCCGGCCGAGTCATTCCTAAGACTTAAAAAGTGGTCGGCGGCGCCCTCTGTTGGCTGCGGCTGCATCGGCTCGCTACAACGGGTCAGGTGCAATCGACATTTCGTTCTGTGTACATTGTTACACAGAATGACAATACAAGGAAATTATTATTATTATTATTATTATTATTTTATTGAAAAAAAGAGCAGTGCTTGCTTCCACGATCCGATGATCGTCGGACACAGGTAGCTGTTGGCAGGAACGCAGAAGTGGCACTTCCGTGTCGAGCGGGGATAGTCGTGGGTGGCAGGAAAGCTGGTCAATAGCCGGGACAGGGGAGCAAGGGCGGTAATCAAATCCAGACAAAGGGTCGGCAACAAGTATGAGGCAGGAAACAGGGCTAAACAGGTCGATGGTCGGGACGGAAGAGCAGGGCAGAAACGGGTCCAGAAACAGGTCGGCAGCAGTTAACAGGCAGGAGAAAACAGACCAGATAAAAACAATTCAATGAATTATACAATAGAAACTCAAATGTGTGGGTGGAGTTGGAAAAAGAAGCGAGAGATTCACTCATTATCAATGCATGACTATAACGAAATATATTAAATGTGCAAATTTTTCAATCATAGCATTTACAAGGTTTCAAAGAAAAAAAAACTTTCACCGACTTTTGTAAAAGCAAAAAAAAAACTTGCAGATTTGCATCGTTATCAATCATTGGAAAAATTAGATGAGAACCGGAGGTCTTCTGATGCGCCCAAGGCAAGCTAGAATGATCTTGCTTTAAATCACTAAGCCACTTCTAAGAGAAAGAGTCATCTGGTGCTATTTTGAATGCTGGCACTCCTACCCATCTTCATGATAGCCTTTTTTTTATTATCAAGACTTTGGATGGATCTTAACTCTTAAGACTCAGCCAGCATGCAACCGCATGCAAATCCTCAACAAAATCATGAATTTTGTTTAGTAAGCGTTCTATTGCTTTGCACAAACAACAATTTATATGATTATGTAAAATCGCTGCAATGTATGTGGATCTAAGTCCGTTTAAAAAACGAGCTCACGTCAGTAAAATTATTTCATGCAGAGCATCACAAGAGAGCGAGAGCTGCATAAGATTTTCATAAATATGCTTTGATGTAGCGCCTACATTTATGTTTATTTACAGTATACAGCAAATGATTATGATGACATATGATATGATTAGAGAGCATTTGAGAACATCCCGTTATTCATTTCAGAAATGTTTTACTGAGGTTTCCGCTGCTCATCTCATCTCATCAGCTGTACCGCTTATCCTTATTAGGGCCGCGGGGGGGCTGGAGCCCATCCCAGCCATCTCCGGGCAGTGGGCAGGGGACACCCTGAACTGGTTGCCAGCCAATCGCAGGGCACACGGGGACAGACAACTCACTCGCTCATTCACACCTAGGGACAATTTGGACCGGCCAATTCACCTGAAATGCATGTCCTTGGAATGTGGGAGGAAACCAGAGTGCCCGGAGGAAACCCATGCAAGCACGGGGAGAACATACAAACTCCGCACATTAAGGCCGGTAGCTGGATTTGAACCTACAAAGGAGGTTCCCACGACCTAAGAACTGTGCCGCACAAGCGCTAACCACTGCGTCGCCGTGCTGCCCGGGTTTCCCCTGCTTCATTAATGAAATTATTGGCAACTGTAACCATACTTATTTGTTGGCTGCTGTGATGAATGTGGTCACCCAGCTTTTCTTTCGATGGGTTGTTCATTTATTGAATGTGTGTCACCGTTTGACGAGTGGACCCAAATGCAAGGAAGCAGGACTAGAGGCTGTGGTGCTCAAAAAGAGATGGTGTTTAATAACAAAATCAGGAGCTGTATGCCTAATGGAGAAAATAAAAGTAGCAGACAGTCCTTCTTCCCCGTAACAGTGACCAGAAGCAGCTCAGGACCTTCTCTTTGCCGTTGGAAAAGGGACCTTCTCGCCTCATTAAAATCAGCAGAAGCAGCGAAAGAATCTTCTTCTCGCTGCCATGAACGGGATAGGTGCAGCTATCCTTGCCTCCAGGACAGAGAGCGTTTCGCTTCCGCAAAGTAATCAGACGTAGTCAAGGATCCATCTTCTTCTCGCCGCCAGGACCGGGGATGGGTGAGGCTGAGGGACCTTGTCCTTGCCCCCAGGACGAGGGCTGATGGATCTTTTTGACTCCAGGACCGGGGATGGGTGTGAGTAATGGACCTTGTCCTTTCCCATTGGAGCAGGGGACAGTAGCTGCCAAGGGACCTTCTCCTTGCCGCTGTAACAGGGGATGTGGAAGAATCTTCCTGGGTCCTTTGGTTGTCAGGTCATTTCCTTTTTTCACTTCCATTTGGATTTCCATGTCAGGTTTTTTTTGTTTTTGTTTTTGTTTTTGGTTTGGATTTTATGTTCCTCATTTTGTTGTTAAATGCCATCATTTGAGCATCCCAGTTTTGGATCCTGTCATCCTGCATTTGAGTCCACCTGTCAAAACATGACATGTGGACTTTCATAATGCTACTATATTGACATTAGCTAGTCCTTAGAGTGCAGCTGGGCATTTTAAAATTGCTCAAAGACTGGGTATAGCAGTAAGGGAGCTTTTTATTGTTCATGGCTGTCTAGTAGGAACACGCAGCAAAAATTATATCAAAAAGTTACGGCAGTAAAAAAAAAAAAAGTAAGATAAGTTTCTTGATAATCTTTCTGAGTAAAACCGTCTTGTTCTGTGAGCACATATTATCCACAGTTTTCAATATTTATATATTTTTAAATGTTATTTCACTTTTTATAGTTTTTATATATATTTTTTAAGACAGATACCATTATTTCATTTTCTCTTTATTTGTTTTTCTCAACACTGTATGAAAATATTGATAATATTTTAGGGGAAACAACAATTATAGACTAATCGAAGGGACTGAAAACATGTTTTCTTTGAATTAATCTCATTTGTATTTGTAAGGTAATTTTCTCAATTTTTAGATTGACCTAAAATTGAAAATAAATGCATAACAAAAATATGTTTTAAACTTTATTATTATTATTATTGTTATTTTTATCATTATTGTTATAATCATTATGCACTTTTAACTGTTTTTCCTTGTTTTTCCTTTTTAACTGCACTTCAATAAAATATATAAACTGTTTATACATAAATGTGAATTTTGGTCCACAGACAGATCGATACCATTTTAATTCAAAAGATCAATTTATTTCCGTGTACCTTATGAGTATAAATAGAATTAGGGAATGTATGTAAGATGATGTTCTAATGTTATTTCAAAATAATAACTTTGACGCAGTTTTAGCTTAGTGTACAATCTGATACACCCATTGTTATCCCTGTACCTGGTTATCGGCCCTAGTTGGAAAAGTCTAGGAAGTTGAAAGTATGTTTTTTTTCTTGTCGCCCTTAAGTCCATTGGGTTGCGTGCCAGTCATATAAGGCCTGTTAGAAAATGAGTAACGAACGGAAACCACATGAACGGCTAAACAGGCACAATGCATGAAGATGCTTTGGCAACAGATGGAATTTGCTCCGCCGAGGCAACATCCCGTGTAACACAATTAGTCGTATTCTTACTTTGCGCTGTGACACCCTGGGCCATTCGCTGACCTACATAGACGCCGCTTGGTTGAGAGCAACGCAGCCACATTTTCTCAACCCCAGAGTGCAAAGTCGGTCAAAGGTCAGGGTTGAGAAGCGAAAATCGGCCCTATTGTTTACACTGCAATGTAACAGCACCTGCTGGTGGTTGACGTCACCAATAACGAGCAGACCATCAATGTCAAGCAATATCTGGAGGATATAAGTCCAGAATCAAGAGTCTTCAGCTGGTACAAAATGCCGCAGCAAGGCTTTTAACTAGGACAAAAAAGTCCGACCACATCACGCCGATTTTGGCTAACCTGCATTGGCTCCCTGTTAGCCTAAGATGTGATTTCAAGGTTCTCTTAGTATTATGCAAAATCATACATGGACTTGTGCCCTCATATCTTTCAGATCTGATTTCCCCCTATGTTCTGGTCCGAAGCCTTCGTTCTGAAAGCACCGGTCTACTGGTGATCCAAGAGCCAAGAAGTGTTCCGCTGGTTCGAGAGCGTTCTCCATCCGGGCACCAGTGCTGTGGAATGCTCTTCTTCCTGAGATCCGATCTGCAACCTTCGTGGAAATGTTTAAATCTAAGCTTAAGACTCACTTCTACGCTATAGCATATGAATAACCTATACTTTTCGTGGACAATATCTCTGTATTAATTGTGATTGCAACATCCTTTGCTGTCTGGTCATCCTGGAAGGGGGATACCACATGTGCGGTCCCTTCTCAAGGTTTCTTCATTTTCCTCATGTTGAGGTTTTTGAGTTTTTCCTTGCCCTCGTGTTGGTTCCAGATCAGGGGATGGTGTAATAATAGTCTGAAAAAATAGTCCTTTGAGACTCTTTGTGATTAAGGGCTATACAAATAAAAATGACTTGACTTGACTATAGTCCCGCTGGTATTCAACATTTTGTAGTGTTGGCCTAAAAAAATATGTATGAATCATAATAATAATAATCTTTTGTCCATAATACTTATTTAACTACAGTGGTACCTCTACTTACAAATGTCTCAACATACAAAATTCCAGGTACCGAAACAGGAGAATATTGCCTCTAGTTACAAAGCTGTTTCAGGATACAAAGTCAAAAATACAGTACAGTATCCGCTGCCATTCACCGCTTCCAGAGTTCTACCTTGCAACTGATGCGTCTGCATGAATCCCAGCATGCTCTTCATGTTCCCTTCCCGGCATGCTCTTCGTATCTCCTCTCGCTCTGTAAACAGTCTACTGTATGGTACCGCTACAAAGCGCTATCATTCACAATGAACCCCAAAAGAAAAGGAAGAGACTTCCCGGCCATCAAAACAAAGCAGGAGATAATAGGAAGGTATGAAAACACACATACACACAGGAGGAGCTGAGAGATGACGAGGAGGAGGATGCATCATCATTGCATCAGCCCAAATAAAAAACATTTTGGCCAAATTCCAAAGAGTCTCAAAATGAACAGAAAGGAATCACCCAGAAAAAGTGTTGACAGGTCGGGCTATTGCTCATTATGATGACGTTTGCCTCACACATTTCTGACGGATTGTCAAAAGCATGCAAGAGCAAACGTCATTAGATCAATTTTTCAAGAAACGTGAAGCACAAAACACTGCTTTGGACCAATAAACAAGGAGGCTAGTCAAAAGGTAAATAATCCTTTAATCTTTGTTTTGTTTTTTTACATTATTCCTTTCTCATTTTATGTTTATTGTGCGGTAATCGAATTTTAATATGTCTCTGTTTTATGTTCTGATGCTCCTTTATGATTTATTAAAAAAAAGATACTTTTGCGGGGTTTGGAACGGATTGGCACATTTACATTCGAAAGGCGCCTCTACTTACAAATGTTCCAGGTTACAAAGCTACTTCATACCTGTCAACCTCCAGTGCTCCATGCCCTTACAAACTGTCGTATTTTCCCTTACAAAATACAAAATAATCTTACACCATTTTTTTTTTCAAACGTGTTTATTTATGTAGTTCAACATGTTATATTGTACATGTGTTTTGTTATATCTTATACATTGTTAATTAACATTTTGTTGTGAGATCCTGAGTTGCTCGACATGAATGAGGTTTATTATAAAAAAAAGTTCAAAAATAATGTAGCTTGGACGTTCATTAGAAGGAAAAAATACATGCAAATTTTATTAAGTAGAATAATACATCTGCGATTGGCTGGCAACCAGTTCAGGGTGTCCCCTGCCCACTGCCCGATGATTGCTGGGATGGGCTCCAGCACCCCCGCGACCCTACTGATGATAAGCGGTGCAGCTACTGAGATGAGATGAGAAACATACATTTTCTTATTCAAATTATGAATTCATTTTCTGCATTAAATAATTGTTGCTAATATACTGGTAAGGGATAACCACAAACCTGTCTTTTTTTATTTTCTCATTTTATACTTCCTTTTTTTCTTAACTTCTGTATACAGCATAATTATTCGTAATATAATGCATCAAAGCAAGTGAGCCGTTTGAGAGCCGACTCTCTTTAATGAGTTGAGCCGAAAAAGCCGGCTCTCTAAAAAGAGATGGACTTCCTTTCAACTACATCAAACCGCTCGCTTCGTTTGCAACAAAAAAAACGATACCGAGATAGAGGCTTCCGCGGCGAATTCGTTTGACTTGATTGATTTGCTGTTTCATGATAGTCGGTGTATAGCTGACAGTACCCATAATTGACAAATTTGCGTTTTTCCGTACAGATTTTCTCGTACGTTGTACACGTCTTAAAATGCATAATAAACCTACTTTGTACGGCAAAACCGCTTCCCCCCGGTCGTGCTGCATTCAAATCTGTGCTTTCATATTTAAACAGTCACATTTCAGCCAGAGACCTTCACACAAACTTTTGAAGGCTGTGTGTCATTCTATCCGTCTTCGAAAAAGCTGTTGGTTTAGCCCAGGAGTAGGCAACCCAAAATGTTAAAAGAGCCATAATGGACACAAAAAAACAAATTTGTCTGGAGGTGCAAAAAAAATAAAAGCCTTTTATAAGCCTCTTATTGAATGCAAAGCATGCTGTATGTATCTATATTAGCTATGAAATCCTGCTGTTAAAATGACTAAGGATGCAATATCTTGATAAGGACTCTACTATATTTATAGAGTGTCTAACATGCATGGTTCTGTGTTGCGTTGTCTATAATTGCACTTTTGCAGAAGTGAAATAAGGAGGGAAAATAATATTTTATTTATTTCATTCGATGTCAAACATTTTTGGACACAGGTAAAGATAAGGGAAATCCAGTGTTTCTCTACCGTTTTTATTTCCAACTGCACTCGAACCTAGCAAATCATTTCCTGAATCAGACATAACACCCACTTCGCAGGGCCAATTGCGGCTCATGAACCACCAAAATACTTGGCACACACTTTAGGGTTTCGACCCGATAAGCTCATCACTACAGGAATGCCCCTTCGTATGGTCAAGAATGCACACAGTTGCTGTAAATGTCACGCTCATCTATGCTACAAACAGGCTGACTAACAGAGCGGGACTTTCATGCTAGTCCCCTCCCTGTTCCATGACGACACGTCTCCCTTACAGGGATCCGTATGTAAACATAAACATAAGCCGATTTTTGTTAAAAACAGTCGCCTGCCTTGCTAGTGACGCTTCCGATTTAAAAAGAAAGGAGCTTGGGCAGTGGACAGTGAAGAGACAGGATAGCAAAGGAGCGTTGAACTGGAATTCAGCTTGTCGCTCTCCAACTCGTATCAGCTCCTCGTTGAAATGTAATGTCTATCCACACATTTTTACAGCATTGGAAAACGTTAAAAGTGTTTTTGAAACGTTTATCCTCCTACAGAAAACATATTAAAAGAAAAATATGTTTCCTCCCGCATTGATTTGATTTAGCTGATCAGATCCCGAGTTGGCGTCTGAAAGCTGCCGTTGAGAAACGTCACCGGTTTCACATAGGCTGTAATCCACCAAAGTGATTGTGCCGACAGCGGTTATACAAGGAAATAAGACTGTTGAGTTGATATGTAATATAGAATAGCGAAAGGTCAGACAACTCAACTCCTAAACGACCTCAAGCGGGAAAAGTTTGTGTCCGCCACTCTCAGCCTAAAAGTACAATCTCAAGCGGTGCTGTGGAAAGCTCTGCCCCTGGGGACAAGATCTGCAACCTCGGTGGAAGATTTTAAATCTAGACATCACACACACTTCTATTCTACAGTTTATGATTGATGCCGACCTCATAATTTTGTTTCCTGTCCTTTCAGGCTACCTGGATGGTGTTAAAATGAAGGAAAAGGATGTATTGAGATGAGTCAGCGGGCCATCGCCTGGACCTGAAGCACGTCAACGTCTGCATTAACCGGTCAGCAGAGAGGGGAAGCTGCGTAGTTGTGTCATGGACTTTTGGGACAATTTTTACATATTACCAATGGTTTTTATCAATGTTCACTATGTTTTGTGTATTGTTACCCAATGCAAAATCTATTGCAGGCTGGTCATCCTGTCAAAGATATTGCCACTTGTGAGGCTCTTTCTCTTTCCTAATGTTGAGGTCTTACGTTTTTCCCTGCCCACATGTTGGATTTAAATCAGGGGATGGTGTAGTTGTGGCCTGTGCAGTTATTTGAGACATTTTGTGATTAAGGGCTATACAGACAAATGTGACTTGACTTGGCTTGATCCGAGTTTCTGGTCATTCGAGCCTAAATTGTGAATCTTTATGTTCAAGTCAGGCCGAGCTTATTTTTCGCTGACATTTTTTTATTATCCACCCGTCGTTGTCCTTGTTTATGCAGTCTTGTTTACTTTGATTTCGTTACTAAAGACAGACATAATGTGTCATGGGTCTACAATAATAACAATAATGAATCACAACCGCACAATTGCTGTACATTTAAGACAAAAAAAGAACTGTCGGGCCCGACAAAAGTGCGATCAGCTGGTTCAGACTCACAGAAATATGTGTTTGGGGATAATGAATCGTGGCCTCAAGAATCCAGTTCACTTTCGATGGAAATAATGGCCAAAAAAGCCGCCAGGCCTCACGAAAATGCGCTTTGCCAGTCCCAGCTTGCAGCAATATGTGATCAGGGATAATGGATTTGGGAATAAAGATCACTCTTTATAGTAGCGAGGGGATTACAGTACGTATAGTTCATAACTTTTATGGACAGAATTTCTAGGCGCAACCTTGGTGGGGATGGAGTCCGGTTTAGGGGCCTCTGCATTGCGTCACTGCTTTTTGTAGATGACGTGGTGCTGTTAGCTTCCTCAGGCCGTGATCTTCAGCTCTCACTGGAGCGATTCGCAGCCGAGTGTGAAACGGCCGGGATGATGATCAGCACCTCTAAGTCTGAGACCATGGTACTCAGCCGGAAAAGGGTGGCATGCTCCCTCCGAGTTGGGGATGAGATCTTGCCCAAAGTGGAGGAGTTCAAGTATCTTGGGGTCTTGTTCTCGAGTGAGGGTAGGATGGAACGGGAGATTGACAGACGGGTCGGTGCAGCATCTGCCGTCATTCAGACCCAGTACCGGTCCGTCGTGGTGAAGAGGGAGCTGAGCCGAAAGGCAAAGCTCTCGATCTATCGGTCGATCTACGTTCCTACCCTCACCTATGGTCATGAACTTTGGGTTATGAACGAAAGAATATGATCCCGGATACAAGTGGCCGAAATGAGTTTCCTCCGCAAGGTGTCCGGGTTTTCTCTTGGAGATAAGGTGAGAAGCTCAGTCATCCGGGAGGGACTCTGTGTAGAGCCAGTGCTCCTCCGCATTGAGAGGAGCCAGTTGATGTGGCTCGGCATCTGATAAATATGCCTCCTGGACGCCTCCCTCGGGAGGTGTTCCGGGCATTTCCCACAGGCTGGAGGCCCCGGGGGCGACCCAGGACTGTGTCTCTCGGCTGGCTTGGAAACGCCTCGGGATCCCGTCGGATGAGCTTGAGGAGGTGGCTGGGGATGGGGACGTCTAGGCTTCCCTTTTATGGCTGCTGCCCCCGCTACGCCACCCCGGATAAGCGGAAGATAATGGATGGATAGTTTATATACATGTATAAAATACTGGGAAACAAAAACAATTATTGAATACTTCACAAAACGTAATTTGAAAGTACTTTATAACATGGGGAAAAAAATTGTTTTAAATATGTGTTCACCTGCTACTTACCTGTTAGTTTTCCATAATCACTTCATGACAGACTTTGATCAGAGATCAGTTTGTCACATTCCCAGTCACGATTCCCAGTTAAGGCGTTCCAATTCAGGCTTACAAAACTAAAGCAACATGAGTGTCCAGCACTGGATAAAGACAATTGCAACAAGGACATAAAAGGAAGCGAAACCATTTGGACCAAGTAAAAACTATTCCAAACCTGAATCACCCAACACCGAGAAATCCCTACTTCTCTGCAGTGAAAGATGCAAGAAAAAAAGGGAAGACATTAGAATTTTGAGGTTTGAAAAGCTTTACCCTTATAACAGGCCTCCAACTACAGTGCTTGTTATATTATACTATCTGACCTTTGACGGATACTTGAGGGAGTTCAAGTTAAGCAAATAAGCAAATAAGAAAAAGGCAGAGTGCTGTTGTAACTGTATGTCACAGGGCGTCATTTTTTTGTTTTTTGTTTTTTTAGGGAGCTTCATTAATTTCTTCAGAAATGTCATGTGAATGCCAACAAATGCCATTCCGGAATGCTATTCCTGAGCCAACATTTCTCTTGAACTTAGAGGGAAAATAAAACACTGTGCTAATACCCGCAAGTTTTATTTATGTAGCAGCGTATCACATTAGAAGTTATCTTGAGGCACTTGTGATGTGGATCAGATGTATGACCGGAAGACAACATAGCATAGGAAGGCACTTGCGCTGCATTCAAAACTGCTGAAAAGAGTTGGAAATTTCCACCACAAAAGCCAGCGTACATGTTAAAGGTGGGGTGGGTCATTTGAGGTATCTTTAAAAAGTTAACATTAGAATTTTTTCTCTATAGGGTATGTATTGACAATGACCAACCGAGTTCAAAGAGCCTTTATCATTTTTCCCCCTACCACGCATACCTGCTGCAACATTTTAGGAAAGTGAATAGGGAGGAGGAAGGGTGGAGAGTGATTTATTGCTCCCAGGTTTTTTGTTAGTGAAGCCTTAAAATTGTAATAGAACGAAAAGGCTTGTTTCAAACACAGTACAAACGCCAACCCAAACTCCTAAAGGATAATATACATATATATATATATATATATATATATATATATACATATATATATATATACACATATATATATATATATATATATATATATATATATATATATATATATATATATATATATATATATATATATATATATATATATATATATATATATGAGCTAACTGGGGCCGCGTTCATGACTTTAAGCCTGGAAATGGCATCAAAATTTCAAATTGCATACACCAGATGAAGTCATGTTTGCTTTTTTTTGTGAATGGATAATTTTACTCAGCAATCTTTGAGTAATCTTTTTTTATATCATCTGTATATAGAAAAAAATGTTCTGATTGTGCATGTATACATGAATCTAAACCTTAATAATTATCTATTTACAACTGTGAATTTTGTTGAAAAGAACTTAACAAAAATATTTTTGGCGCAGCACAATTTACACTGAAAAATCACTATGAATTTTTGTAGAATAATAATATTAAGTTGAAAATGTAGTTCACAAAAAAAAACTGCCTAAAACCTATTAAAAGTCACTTAAAATTATATAATTTGTCATAACCTTGTTATGAATCCACCACAAAGACCATACATGACCATTTGTGGATATATTTATGAAAAAAAAAGGTCATAACACTAAATCGTTAAGTTAACATATTTCAGATCCGATGCAAATACTCTCTGCTTCCAAATGATGGAATAGTGTAAAATTAAAAGAAATAATGTGATATTGCGGGTTTTCTACTAAAACTAAATTGATATACTTATGTTACTTTGACTAAAGTAAAGACTTCAATGGTTGACTAATGAAGACGTTAAAATGACTATGTATAAAAAAAATAACAAGAGCGAATGAAATTGAACCAAGACCTTATCTCAAAATAAATAAAATATCATTACTATGTGCTCCAATTCTGGTTGCAATGAAAGCTATACATTTCAAATGTTACTTTTAGTATACTAATTCTACTAATGTAAGCACTTTCCTGTTTGTTTTTGTTTTTTTGATCTATTTTAGGTTGATCCTTCTACATGAAATGTTAACGGCTTTCGCTTGCGTCAGGTTAAAAAGTCATTACGCAACCATGGCACCATCTAGTGATAATAACAAACCACTGCAATCTGTCATCGTTTTTCATCCGTTTAAAGTGTTTTTTTATCTTATTTTAAATCACTGCTATCTGGCACAGTTTGTTGTCCATGCCCTGTTTTATTTATTTATTTATTTTTACTCAGGGTCGATTGTTATCTGTAGTCGTGCAAAATGACCCTCTATTTAACACTTCTAAACAAATAGTTTGCAAAATATTTCGTTTTTAGTGATTGGCATTTGTACACGCATCAAAAACGTTGAATTGAATTAATAAGCAAACAAACGATCAAAACGAACTGTTTTGCTCCTATTATTGTTTTTTTTTATAGAGGCAGTAGGTGGTGAAATGGAGCATGTGTCTAAGGAAACTTTCAAGGTCTCCAATTTATAGCAATATTCTCATCTCATCTCATTAGCTGCACCGCTTATCCTCAGTAGGGTCGCGGGGGTGCTGGAGCCCATCCCAGCAATCATCGTGCAGTGGGCAGGGGACACCCTGAACTGGTTGCCAGCCATTCGCAGGGCACACAGGGACAGACAACTCGCTCGCTCATTCACACCTAGGGACAATTTGGACAGGGCAATCCACCTGAAATGCATGTCTTTGGAATGTGGGAGGAAACCGGAGTGCCCGGAGGAAACCCACGCAAGCACGGGGAGAACATACAAACTCCGCACAGGAAGTCCGGTAGCTGGATTTGAACCCACACAGGAGGTTCCCGAGACCGTAGAACTCTGCCGCACACACGCTAACCACTGCGCCGCCGTGCTGCCCTATAGCAATATTATTTTCTAAAATTATTTTGAGATGAATAGTTAATAAAATGTTAACATTTGGTACAGTTGCTTTTGTTTGCTATTACAGAGGTCAAACGTTTCCTGTGATTTTTCATCAGCTTTGCACACACTGCAGAAAGGATCTTGGCCTACTCCTCCACACAGATCTTCTCTAGACCAGTCAGATTTCTGGGCTGGAGTTTTAGCTCCCCCCAAAGATTTACGTTTGGGTTTAGGTCTGGAGACTGGCTGGGCCAAGCTAGAACCTTGATTGGCTTCTTGGTTTTCCTAGCTGTGTGCTTTGGATCGTTGTCGTGTTGGAAGACCCAGCCACGGCCCATCTTCATTGCTCTGACTGAAGAAAAGGAGGTTGTTTCCCAAAATCTTACAATACACAGCCCCAGTAATCCTTTCTTCAATGCAGTTCACTTGTCCTATCCCATGTGCAGGAAAACATCCCCAAAGCATGATGCTAGCACCACCATGCTTCAGAGTAGCGGATGGTGTTCTTCGGATTGTACTCTTCATTCTTCTTCCTCCAAACACACTTAGTGGAATTATGACCGAAAAGCTCTATTTTCTCCCATGACTCCTTTGTATCATCCAAATGGTCATATGCAAACTTAAGACAGGCCTTGACATGTGCTGGTTTAAGCAGGGGAACCTTTCGTGCCATGCAGAATTCAAATCATGAAGTCTTAGTGTATTACCTACATTAACCTTGGAAACGGTGGTCCCAGCTCTTTTCAGGTCATTGACCAACTCCTGTTGTGTAGTTCCGGGATGATTCCTCACCTTTCTTAGAATCATTGAGGCCCCACAAGGTCATATCTTGCACTGTGCTCCACTCTGATTGAGACTGACCGTCATGTTTAGCTTCTTCCATTTTCTAATGACTGCTCCAACAGTGCACCTTTTTTCACCAAGCTGCTCGGCAATTGCCCCGTAGCCCTTTCCAGCCTTGTGGGGGTGTACAATCTTGTCTCTGGCGTCTTTGGACAGCTCTTTGGTCTTCGCCATGTCTTACTGATTGTACGAGGTAGATAGGTGTCGTTATGCAGCTAGCGACCTTATAACGATGCATCGGATTCAGGATGATACATGGAGTGCAGGTGGACTTCTAATGGGCGGACTAACAGGTATTTCAAAGTCAGAATTCTAGATGATACACAGGTGTTCAAATACTTATTTGCAGGTATATCACACAAAAATCGTTAAAAAATCATGCATTGTGATTTCTGGATTTTTCTATTTAGTTCATCTCTCTCACAGTGGACATGCGCCTACGATGAAAATTTCATACCCCTCTATGATTTCTGTATGGGAGATATAGCAAAATAGCAGGGTGTTCAAATACTTATTTTCTTCACTGTAGGTAGGTAGATTGCTTTTCCTATGATATTTTCAGAAAACAACATCAGCGTTCTTTTGTACATCGCAATGTTTGAAGGAGGTGTTGACACACTTTTTCAGGCTTGCCTCCTTTGAAATTGTCCAACCTTTTGCTATTAAATCCACATTTTGTAACGTATTTCCTTTTACAGCTTTTCTTTTTAAGTTTAATGGCTGCAGGTGCGATTGCTTTGGTGGATTACCACCATAGTTTGTAAAACCCGGTGAATTTCCTAGAAAGCTATCTAGCACGCGTTCAAACTCGGGAAATCGTAATCTGATTGGCTGAACCAACAGCTTTCTCAAATTCAGATTTGTATGGGCCGTGGCCTTCGGATTTTTTTAAAGGCCTCCGGGTAGATTTCTGAGCCTAGCAACAGCTAATGGCTGAACTGTGATTGGTTAAATTCTTGATAATGAAAGCACACATCTGGAAGCAGCACATCTAGGGAGAAGCATTTAAGGAATCTGGCAGGCAATTTGGATTCATTTACGTGTTGATGGACAAAATATAATGAATATCACATGATTCAGATCTTTTTTAGACCAGCAGAGGAGGCCGTGCGGCCCCTTACCACCAACCACTGATAAAATTATGCAAATGCCTACTTTGAGCGAAGTAACTTAAACATAAACTTTACTAAAGTAATTTAATTAACAAATGTTTTAAATGTTTGGATTTGTGAGGCATACAGATACAACCTCATGTTACACATTTTACAATACATACATATAAATGTAAAGGTATATATCATATGTCATATGAACTCATAATTATCAAATTCAACATAAAAAGAAAAATAAACTATCATTTAAAAAATATTTACGCAATTAAAATAAGTTTTACCCTTTCATTTTCAATGTTTGGTTGTTTTCAAAATGTTACTGCACATTTTATGAGCATTGTGAAATATATATGCTGGGCGGCACGGCGGTGCGGTGGTTAGGCATGTGCGGCACAGTTCCGAGGTCATGGAATCGAACCTCCTGTGTGGAGTTTGCATGTTTTCCTCGTGCTTATGTGGGTTTCCTCCGGGCACTCCGGTTTCTTCCCACATTCCAAAAACATGCACGCCAGATTAATTGGCCGGTTCGAATTGTCCCTACATGTGAATGAGCGAGTGAGTTGTCTGTCTCTGTGTGCCCTGCGACTGCCTGGCAACCAGTTCAGGGTGTCCCCTGCCCACTGCCCGGCAACCAGTTCAGGGTGTCCCCTGCCCACTGCCCGCGACCCTACTGAGGATAAACGGTGCAGATAATGGATGGATAGATGGATGGATGGATGTATATGCTGATATGCAGCATCAGACCGCTAGATGACAGCAAATACAAATCACTGACTATACTTTTAAGTGATCAACCAGTACTACCTTTACGATTAACTAGTCAACCGCCATCGACATAATGACCACCACTAGTTTAATGCATCAATCTGCTTCTTTTTTTCAAGCTAGGATTAAAAAACAATTGACGGTATTAAAGGACACATTATGCAGCATTACTCAAATGGAGACGGCATCAGTGAGCAGTGTTGGGTAGGGTTACTTTAACTTGATTACTTTCAATTACTTTTGGATTACTCCACTACCAAATATGCTAATTAAAGACAAAAGAAACTAAATATGAATAAAATTACTCAATTTTGTGCAGGCTTGGGGAGTAACGGAATACATGGAATGGCAAAAATGATGTTGGCAAGCTGGATTTATTTTCATTTTGTTTCTATCGCATTTTATGTTAGTTTTGCCGGAGATCAAAGCCAGGAGGGAAAGCTTACCACGTGTTGTGAGTAACAATTTTATTAATTTTTAGTTTATTTTGTCTTTTATTAGCATATTTGGTATTGGAGTAATCCAAAAGCAATTGAAAGTAATCAAGTTAAAGAAACCCTACCCAACCCTGTCAGTGAGCATACAATGTTGAAGATAAAATGAGAAATAGATGTATTGCTCTTTGCCCATTCCTCATGATCTATGGAAATAATGCCTCAGTAAGAACTAGCTGAGTCTGGAAGGCATCACTTGCACAAAAGCTAAGGCACGCATGTCGAAGTGGACGTGCACACGAGAGCCACCCAGCGCGACAGCTTGCGTTAAGCACGAGCTTCTGCACATAAGCCGTCCGCTGCATTTAAGTGTGTAGCCTGCATATTAATTATCCGATGAAAGCGCAGAAGCAAAGTCAATTATTGTTTTTGTAGATTAAATCCACAGCGTCACACTCCTCATGAGGCTTCATGGCGTGTCGGTCATGAATAGGGCCCGTTGCCGTGGGCAACCGGCCGGGGCCAACCCCTGCGTGCATCACTCTGACCTGATGGTTATCAGCGATATTGTAAATTAATCTACTCAGACTTCTTGTTACTGAACTGCAACCTTGGCTCAAAATAGCCCTGTCAAACATACGGCCACGGCCCGGATCTGTCCTTTTGGATGGTTAAATCTGGCTCACCATAAAGTACAGAGACTCCTCGCCAGAGTTCCCTCTAAGCTGCGTGGGTGCGCAATTGCGCACGACTCGATCATTCTCAGCGCACAAGAAAATCTAGCCAGCGGTCTTTTCAGGTTGTTTTTGCTTCTTTGATACCAACATGACCAAATATTATGTAACATTAGGCACAAAATGACTTAAAGGAAGGGGGGAATAGAACAAAAAAGAAAAAAATACCAAAATAAAAAGTAGTGAAAAACAGAAAAAAGGAAGAGAAAAAAGAAGGAAAAATTTAGAAAAAAGCCAGAAAAAAAGAAAAGAAAGGTAGGAAAAAAGTAAATAGAGAACAAAAAGAAAAAAAAGTGACAGCTCGGAAAAAATAAACACAATGAGATTTTTTTAAAGGAATAAAAAAGTAGAAAAAAAACACAGAAAAAAATAATAAAAAGTTTGTGTTGCATTCAAATAATTTCCAATTATATCAAGTGAATCTTGTTGCCAATATGGTACTTCCACTAAAAAATGTGATTAAGTACAGTTCTGTATCTTGCAACCGACTAAATAAGCCCCCAAAAATGTTAATATTATGCGTCAAAATATATCAGGAAATAAAAAGAAATGGATATCTTGTGAAAGAATTGTATAAACAAACGACGTATGTAGGCCGTACAACCGTTGCAATAGTACATGAGTCAATTCATTCAAAAGAGAAAAATAATTTTGCATTGCCGGAAACTCAGCAAAATGTAACGTGATGTCAAGTTTTGGACATGTTTGATAATGACTTAGTTACCACACTTGGGATTGCTGTTGCTCACTGATGTTTCAAGCGTTGCTCACCGACTTTGTGTGAACGCTCAGACCCGTGGAAAATTTCAGGGATCATTGCTCCTCCCTATTCTTTTAGTGCTGGTTCACTGCCTTGCCTATTTTAAATTGAATTGTCTTTATTGTAATTATGCTGCCCTCGCTCCCAAGTTTCACCGATTTGGCCAAACTAGAAAGCTAGCGAACAACGTCTTGATTAAGCAGACTTTTTTGCTTTTGACTGCTGTTTATTTAAGCAATGGCCTCGACTTATTGAAAGCTGTTGCCGGATTCACAGTTTGCTTAAGTGAAAATTTTGTACACACACACATAAATAGACACACACACACAAACACACACACACACACACAAACACACATATATATACATATATATATATATATATATATATATATATATATATATATATATATATATATATATATATATATATATATATATATACTGATTACCATTGCCATAAAATCATTGGATTTATTATATTAAAAATGATTCAATTCCATTTTGTATATTATCGTATTTTTTTATTTTTTTTTTAGTTTAATGTAAATATTCACTCCCAGTAATGAATACAAATGTTTTGGATTTCAAGTCCTGGACAT
This sequence comes from Urocampus carinirostris, assembly GCF_059441175.1. NCBI lineage: Eukaryota > Metazoa > Chordata > Actinopteri > Syngnathiformes > Syngnathidae > Urocampus > Urocampus carinirostris. The sequence goes on from NC_142354.1 coordinate 36,811,956, forward strand.
TGCAGTCTTTTTAACAGCAAGATAGAATGATAAATGACTATGCCAGTATTTATGATGTGGTTAAACTTATTAATATCATTTTAACAGTATGGTCTGTATTTTTTCAAATTATCTTTGTTTTCATTCTACGTAGTCTGTCTTACTGTGAGTAAATAGGTACAGTGTTGTGTTTGCAAGCTTTATTATTGCTTAATAAGGGGAATTCCAATCATTAATAAAGGAAGAAATTACCTGAAGTGGGCAGGTATGTTGTCTTATGAAGAGAAAATATATTGTATTGTTTTCGCCAACATTGTTTTGATTTAAAAATGGGTTCATAAAGATTTTGGTGCATGTTTTGTCATGTTTTCCCAGTCTGGCCTTTGAGGTTTTTGCATTCACCAGTGTAAATCAGCTCTCGCAGTTTGACCATTGTGGTCTTTTATGAAACTGTGATGTTACTTCATAGATTTTCACTTTTTGCGGGTGGTTGATTCTTAGAAAATACTTTTTTAGTTTTAAGTTTTGAAGCCTGAAATTTGCCAATATGAAAAAAAGTTCTTACTTTCGCTAGGCCCTGTATACAATTATAAAATATGTTATCATATACCGGTAAATTATAAGTGTGAGAAACAAGAAAAAATGTGAAACCAAGATTTCCTGGCGTATGTTCTGCTGTGCCCCATCAACCGAAATCACATCATTTAATGCAACATAATCTCTGCCTGGCTGCTAAACTGTGTGCGTTTTTGTATGCGTGCAGTTGTTTTTGTGTGTTTTATTCAGGCGGCATGTCATCCCAAAAATCTCAAATGAAAACACAGGCAGTGGCGCGCACAGTAAAAGGGCACCTATTTGAGTGCAATGGCAGATGTGGTCATTGGCTGTGCTGCTTAATCCAGAATGCTGGGTTTGATACAAGTGGGATTTAGTCATAACTATGATACCAACATCTGTCAGGAGGGCAGCCCGCGTTACCAAAGTCGGAACACAAGAAAAGCGGAATATCTGTTTTTTTCCCCGCCATCATCTCTGTGTCAATCAAGACACCAAAAGGAGCGTGACGGATAGACCCTGAGGTAAGTGGTCAAAGAGCGAATGAGCTCGGGGTATTCTGTGGCCTTAAAAAAGCTGATTCATTACGGGGCTTATATATCCTTCCTCTGCGCAGTTCTGTTTTCGCTTTGCGTGACTGGCTGGCTTAGACAGAAGTATGATAGATTTTTCTGAATTTAGATTCCGATGCGCAAACAAACTAGGTATGTGATGATACCAAGCTAAGCATTTACATACATATAAAATCCATTGACTGATGGTACCTAATAGTCTCACGGAGATAAGTTACCCACACGTCGTTTTAATATTTATTGGTACATTAAATTTTAGTGCTACTTGTGCGTTGACAAGGTCTCTGGGTTTGCTCTTAATCATTGAACTGCTTAAGATGAACATAACACGTCAGCCTGATGAAACTGTTGTTATTCATAGTCCTAAGGGGGGCTCCTTTTCTGTTTTGGTCTTATGTACATGCCATTTCAACATAGTCGGTGCAATGCAATTTGCTTTTATTCTCATAGTGTTATCTTCTAAAAAAGCCTAGCGAAGATCAAATAAGACATTTTGGAACAATGTTGCTGCTAAATGTCATTGCACAACTTTTTTAGATGTACTTATTTTTTAGGCCAGTCACCAAGGACTACTATGTCAAAGTGTTTACCTATTTATCCTGCCTTTCTTTTAGTCTTATTTTTCTGTTTTAAGTCTTTATAACGTCTTTACCCTAGAGAGCCATGTCTAATCTGGTTGTAAATAATGATCACTCCATTGCCTTTAATGACAACAAAGACAAATCTAATTCTCATTAAACAGTAGGAAAGATCTTGTAAAATCAATATTTTTTGAAAGTATATTGTTCTGCTGAATTTGGGTTATTTACAATATTATTGTACCTATTTTACAATAAGTAATTCCCTAAAACAAATTGTAAAATTCCAGCATTTGTTTCCCAAAAAATCATATTTGTATCGTATTTATAACTCTTTTTTTCCAAGTAAGAACAGTGTAAAAAAAAACATACAAGAGCAAAGGTACAAAGAGACGAAGCAAATATATAGTAAATGCCAGAAATATGTTTTACAGTCTCAAAAAAAAAACAGATCAGACAATGATATTTTTTTATTTTACTACATCAATATATGGTAAATTGAAAAAAACATTACCTAAAATGACAAAAAATCAGATGTCTTAAACATATTTGAACTTGTTTTCATATCAACTAAAAAAAAACTATAAAAGAGCAAAAATTAATAATACAGTAATCCCTCGGTTATCGCGGTTAATGGGGACCAAAACCACCCGCAAAAAGTGAAAATCCGCAAAGTAGCGACGCCCCTTCAAAAATGCTTAAAAATTATATATATATATATATATATATATATATATATATATATATATATATATATATATATATATACTGGACTGTCTCAGAAAATTACAATATTGTGATAAAGTTCTTTATTTTCTGTAATGCAATTAAAAAAACAAAAATGTCATACATTCTGGATTCATTACACATCAACTGAACTATTTCAAGCCTTTTATTATTTTAATATTGCTGAATTTGGCTTACAGCTTAAGAAAACTCAAAAATCCTATCTCAAAATATTAGAATACTTCCTCAGACCAAGTAAAAAAATAATTTTATAACAGCAAAACTAAATCAAACATTTGAAAATGTTCATCGATGCACTCAGTACTTGGTTGGGAATCCTTTTGCACGGATTACTGCATCAATCCGGCGTGGCATGGAGGCAATCAGCCTGTGGCATTGCTGAGGTGTTATTGATGCCCAGGATGCTTCGATAGAGGCCTTCAGCTCATTTGCATTTGTAGGTCTGGTGTCTTTCATCTTCTTCGTAACTATACCCCACAAATTCTCAATGGGGTTCAGGTCAGGGGAATTAGCAGGCCAATCAAGGACAGTGATGCCATGGTCAGTGCACCAGTTACTGGTGGTTTTGGCACTGTGGGCAGGTGCCAGATCATGCTGGAAAATGAAATACTCATCTCCATAGAGCTTTTCAGCAGATGGAAGCATGTAGTGCTCTAAAATCTCTTGGTACACAGTTGCATTTACTCTGGACTTGATAAAACACAGTGGACCAACACCAGCAGCTGACATGGCTCCCCAAACCATTGCTGACAGTGGGAACTTCACACTGGATTTCAAGCAACTTGGATTTTGCTCCTCTCCAACCTTTCTCCAGACTCTGGCGCCTTGACTTCCAAATGAAATGCAAAACTTGCTTTCGTCTGAAAAGAGGACTTTGGACCACTCTGCAACTGTCCAGTGCTTCTTCTCCATAGCCCAAGTCAGACGCTTCTTCCGTTGTCTTGAGTTCAGAAGTGGCTTGACCATGGGAATACGGCTATTGTAGCCCATTTCCCGGACACGTCTGTGAACTGTGGCTTTTGATACCTGGACTCCAGCTTCAGCCCACTGTCTTTGAAGCTCCCCCAAATTCTGGAAGCGGCTCTTCTTCACAATTTTGTTAAGGCTGCGGTCATCTCTCTTGGTTGTGCAGCGTTTCCGGCCACATTTTTCCCTTCCAACAGACTTTTTGTGGATATGCCTTGAAACTGCACTCTGTGAACAGCCTGCTCTTTGAGAAATTTCTTTTTGTGTCTTAATGATGGTCCTCTGGACAGCAGTCAGATCAGCAGTGTTCCCCATACTTGTGATTTAGTTTACTGAACCAAGCTGAGTGTTTTTAAGGCTCAGGAAACCTCGCAAGGTGTTTCGAGTTAATTAGATGATTCAGGTGATTAGTTGAATAGCCTACTTGTATACTTTTTCATGATATTCTAATATTTTGAGATAGGATTTTTGAGTTTTCTTAAGCTGTAGGCCAAATTCAGCAATATTAAAATAATAAAAGGCTTGAAATAGTTCAGTTGATGTGTAATGAATCCAGAATGTATGACATTTTTGTTTTTTTAATTGCATTACAGAAAATAAAGAACTTTATCACAATATTCTAATTTTCTGAGACAGTCCAGTATATATATATATATATATATATATATATATATATATATATATATATATATATATATATATATATATATATATATATATATATATATATATATATATATATATATATATATATATATATATATATTCATTTTTTTTTTTAATTTAATTTTTTTTTAATTTTACTATTATTATTTTTCAGACCCGGTTAATGGGGACCAAAACCACCCGCGTAAAGTGAAAATCTGCGGGGTAGCGACGCCCCTTCAAAATTATTTTTTATTATTATTATTTTATTTTATTTTATTTTTTTTTTAGACCCGCGAAGCTCTGAACCCGCGAACGTGGAACCGCGAAGTAGCGGGGTCCCACTGTATAGCAAATGCCAGGCCTTATTTTTTTAAATACATTGTTGCCTTACATTCTGATATAATAATTCTTAAAATAAATCCTACGATCATATTTATTATTTTACAAAACATAATACATGATACAAAGAATTATTATCATCTGCTGCCTTATTCGTGTTTTAAACTTGTTTTTTTTTTCAAGTAAAAATAAGGGGGGATAGAAAATAGCAAAAATAGTAAGGGCATGTTGAAGTAGTATCGACTGGCAGGGAAATCAAATTACTTTTTCCTTCACCTACCCACCTTGTCTTGTTTTTCTTTCTGCTCCCTTTTCCCCCTCTTCGGTGAGCTAAAGGATGCATTCTTCCAGGAATTGATTTTATTTTTTTCATTTATTTTCACTCTCATTAAAACTGTAAATTGTTTACAACAATAAACTGTACTGTAGAAATACAGTAAGTATAAAGTACTCCTAAATGAGAAGAGCAAGCTCGGTGGGCTTGAGAGTAGGGCGCCCGCCCCGAGACTGGCAGACTGCTGGTTCGAGCCCTAAAAACATTGGTACCCATTGCCTCCTCGCTTGGTGTGTGGCATTAGGGGTTGGAATTGGGGGGTTTGGTCACATAATGACTGCCAACCAGATATTGCACATCAAATTGGTTTCAAATGGACTCCTGAGAATCTGAAGCCATTCCATCTTTGTCACTCTTCTTCCCTCTCATCTCTGGTGCAACCACCTCTCCTGTGCTTCTGTAATTTGTAATTTTCTTTGTTCCACAGCACCTTCAGTAGGAATTTACATTCCATTATTTGCATAATACAACACAACATATTGGCATGTAATCGACAAATTCCCTCATTCTTGCTGGTAAACAATGCCGAGGGATTGATACGGCAGGGGTAAACCAGCGAAAACTGTCAGGCCCTGCTGTTGATCAGAAGAGTGTGTTGTGTCACCCTGACCCGAGTGACATGGCCGCTTTCTGGTGTCCCATTTCATCTGGAGGGACGAAAGCATGACCAACTTAGGTCCCGAGGTGCTTAAATTGCTTGGGTGTTTGGGCAATTGGGTTGGCCATGGTCCAAAAATGTTTGTGTTTGTTTTGTTTTTTTTTGCTGTTTTTTCCCTTTTTATTTAATTTTTCTTTTCTTTTCTTTCTTATTGTATGTGTTTGTCTTGCTGTCGGTCAACCCTCTTGAGGGATATGACCAAGGTAGATAGATAGATAGCAATTAACGTTGAATATATCATATAGCAGCCAAACACAGTAATATTTGAGAAGTAAAATGTAGTTTATGATAGTTACAGAAAGTGTGTAATAATTACTTTAAAAAGTAAACGGGTACATACAGTATATTTAGGCACCTTAACAGAAAAATGATAAACATTTAGTAGATCCTCCTTTTGCAGAAATAACAGTTGAAACAACAAACAACTGTGCCCAATAATAATCATCAAAATACCAAACAACTCTGGCATCCTAAGACATCTCCTTTGCAGGTGTACAATACTAAAACAGAATGTGAAGCCCTTCCCACTTTGTCCCTCTTCTTCCCTCTCATCTCTGGTGCAACCACCTCTCCTGTGCTTCTGTAATTTTCTTTGTTCCAAAGCACCCTCAGTAGGAATTTATATTCCATTATTTCCCAAATACAACACAACATGTTGACATATAATCGATAAATTCCCTCATTTTTGATGGTTATCAATGCCGAGGGAGTGGAGCTAAGGACAATGTTGGGTGCTCTCAAGCTTACTTGGTGCAACAGGTCTTGTGTCCCTCATTCTTCCACTTTACCTCACCCTCATCGTGAACGTACTTTGCAAGAATAAGGAGTTTGCGGGGAAAAGGAAGGTAATGGCATTTAATCTAAGATTGGGTTGTTGGGATATCTTTCTTCTCATCTAGATGTATACGTGCATTTCAAGTGTGTTTATTTGTTTTTGTTTTTGTATTTTGAATGTTGTGGTTTATTGTGTTTTCTTCTATGAGGGTTTTTAATTACTGTATTTCCCGCACTATAAGGCACACCTAAAAGTCTTTATTTTTTTCAAAAGCTGACCAAGCACCTTATAATACAGTGCACCATATATATGAATCAATGTTCAGTCGCAAGGTTTCGCAACTAAGAAAAGCAGCTGCCGACTAGATTTTCCCCCGTAGGAGATGTAGTCTGCAGTGTATGCTGGGATATATATATATATATATATATATATATATATATATATATATATATATATATATATATATATATATATATATATATATATATATATATATATATATATATATATATATATATATATATATATATATATATATATATATATATATATGATATATATATACCGGCGTTTCATTTCCGAACCAAAGTGTCAATCATCATTTGAATCGGTGTCACCATTGGCTAAAGTTATTCGGAGGTAAAGTAGGCGGGTCCCTTTTAGCAATTACAGGGTCTTGCTAAAGTGGCGTAAAACAAAGCCTGCAATTGGTCGAAAAAGATGTGAATCACAAGTTAGGTTGCTCTATGGCCTGGAGAAAACATGTTTTACTAGTCTGTACTTATAAGCAGGAATTATGGAATTATGGGGCTAAATAAGCAACGTCCATCGATGTAGGGATGCTTCTCGGCGGATTTTTTAGTTTATTTGTCGGCATTATTGCGTGTTTTGGAGTATGTCAATATTTAACACTGTTGGATTTACTACACTCACGGATGCAAGAGGACCATGGTTGCATATTATTATTGAATGTGATGGCTGCAAGACGACTTTGGTGAGCTACCCCTTATTTATATTTTCCCAGTAGCTTGTTTCAGACTCGCCTTGATCTTTCTGTGATGAGTCTATTTTTAATTTAATTTCAATTCAATTTTTAGTGTTTATTGTCATATGCACAGTAAAAAAACGTGTTTCCCTGCACATTGAAATTCTTACATTAGTGGCCACACAGTTGCCAGCAAAAAAGAAGATAGAAACTAAGAATTGGTTGGCATTTTTTGAATCTTAAGAGTTTAACCTTCCTAATGATATGTGGAATGACGCATTTGAGTGGTGACACGTATTTGCTTCTTTGCGAGCCATTGGAATGTTTAGAGGTCGATAAGTTTGACTGAACAATCTGAGTGTATTGTTGACGTTCCCACTGCAGCACCTTATAGTCTGGTGCGCCTTATGTATAGAAAATATATGACAAAAAAAAATATTTTTTGGGGGTACGCCTTATAACCCGGTGCGCCTTATAGTGCAGAAAATACAGTAGTTCTATTTTGATTAGTGGACATTATTATGTCATTCTTCAAGGAATGTGGTCTAAATTTGGCTTGTGTGATATCTTCATTGAAAGTATCAGCCAGTGTCATTTGGAGTAGTCTTTTTTTAAAAAACGTATAGATATAATTTAGGTGATATACAATTAAGTCAGTTTTATTTGAATAGCCCTTAATCACAATGAGTCTCAAAGGGCTGCACAGACCATAGACTATTGCAAACTCCCTACTACTATTACACCATCCCCTTATCTAAAACCTACATGAGGGCAAAGTGAAACTCAAAAACCACAGCATGAGGAAAATAAAGAAACCTTGAAAAGGGGCCACACACGAGGTAACAAGACGACCAAGAAGACCAGGCTGCAAAGGACGCTGCATTAATAAACAATAAAAATAAAAATAAGATATAATATAATTAAAGTATAATTTAAATTAAAAAATAAAAAATAAAATAAAAAGTTTGACCAAGTATGCAATGGATGTAGCATTAACAAACAATACACAGACGTTGTCAACGTGAAATATAGGTCATTTATAAGCTATAGAATAGAAGTCTGTTTTAAGCCAAGATTTAAACAGTTCTACTGAGGTTGCAGATCAAATCTCATGGGGAAGAGCATTCCACAGCACCAGGGCCGAATGGAGAATGCTCTCGAACCTGTGGTTCTATTCATGGCTCTTGGGATCACTTGTAGACCAGCATTATCATTGTGTAGGCTCTGGACAGGAACATAAAATCTGTAAGCTATGAGGGAGCAAGTCTATGCATGATTTTGTATAATACCAACAGAACCTTAAAATCACATCTTAAGCTTACAGGGAGCCAATGCAGGTTAGCTAAAATCAGGGTAATGTGAAGTCTCAAACGGCTGCACAGACTACAGACTATTATAGACTACAGGCTATTATTACCGAATCCCCTGATTTAAAACCTACATGAGGGGAAGGAAAAACTCAAAACCTCAGGATGAGGAAAATGAAGAAACCTTGAGAAGCGACCACACCTGACTTTTGCACCTGCCTCACGGGCCCAAGTTGAAACATGGGGTATTTACAAAGGTACACGGAAAGAGTTTTAAACGTTTTAAAAACACTCACGGGGAAAAGGCACTGAGACACACCAACTCAAGTAAAACAGGACCAAAAGGTTGGCACCTACTTCTTCTCCTTTGTTGTTTATTGGTGGTTGTGCCTTGTGTCTTTTTCGACACTGACTGTCTCACTTATACCTTTTCTGTTCGAACGCCCCTAGCGGCCATTAAAAAAATATATATACATTAGTCACAACTCTCTATAAAATTAGGGCTGCAACATTGAATCGAAAAAAATCGATTCAAATTGATTATTAAAAAGGGTGGCGATGAATTTCATCATCGAATTGTCAGGTTGGGTGATGTAAATGATCTGCATTTATATATAGCGCTTTTCAAGTCAAGACTTCCCAAAGTGCTTTACAGTGTGCTTCACATTTCCCAATAGCGGCAGCGTGAGGTGTAGTACAGACGCTGCCCTACTTACAAACAACGTTCCGGACGATCGTAAGTTGAATTCGATCCTAAGTTGCTTCAGTGTTATATTTTGTAAGGAATGAATGTTTAAGGTTTATATAAGTATTTTGGAGGCTTGTAAAAAAAAGCGATCCAACCATTTTCTCAACCGCATGAAGCTTTCTTATTCCACTTTAATTTCAAAAGAAACAGCTCACCTCTTTTTTACACTTTACACCAACCATATTGAATGGATGCACGAAACAATAAAAAAGTCAAAGTTCTTAGCGTGCTAGAGATACAGTACACGTAGTATGTTTACACACAAATGATGAAGTTGAAGCCGGAATTCTTCTTCAGGGTGGATGCTGAGTGACCTCTCACAGCGCCACCACACGCGGGTAGCGACAGAAAGAAGCACTACAGTAATGTCCTCTGCTCAGAAAAAGGTGCACACATACAAAATATAACTTACAGCAATGTCCGGATATTTTTCGATATCCCCCAAAAAATGTTCGTATCTACCGTTTTTAGTAAGTTGAATGGTCATAAGTAGGGAAACGTCTGTACTCGTATTCTCCTTCAATGTTGCTTCTCTTTTTTTGCACTTTATAAAAAAAGTATCATGCATTTTTGCAGGTGTAAAGCATATATTTTTATTTATTTGATTTTTTATTGTTTTATATTATAGAATATTCTGTTGTTATTTTTCTATCTTCCCTAAACTTCAATATTTGTACAGAGGAGGAAATTAAAAGGAATTAAAAAATCCAACTTATCAATCTTTCTAAAAAATAATTTACGATTCTTCGATTATTAAAATAATCGTTGGTTGAAATTGTTAGTTGAAATTGTGTGACAAAGGCTGTGCATACTAGTTCGGAAATTACAGTATGTTTACTTTTTTATAGTATCTATCTATCTATCTACCCTGTTCATATCCCTCGAGAGGGGTGACCGACAGCAAGACAAACACATACAAAAACAAAGAAAATAAAAAAGGGGAAAAAATAGCAAACAACGCACACAAAAGATTTTGAGCCATGGTCAACCCAAAATGCCCAAACACCCAAACAAGTTGAGTACCTCTGCACCCAAGTTGGTCATGCTTTCATCCCTCCGAATGAAACCGGACACAAGAAAGCGGCCATGTCACTCGGGTCAGGGTGACACAACACACTCTTCTGTTCAACAGCAGGGCCCGACAGCTTTCACTGGTTTACCCCTGCCGCATCATACAGGTGCCCTGCCCATCCCTTAGAACACGTCTTAACAACCCACTATCCTTTTACAACACCTCTCCACTCATTTTTTATCACCAACAAGAGCTCTAGCTTTCACTATATTTAGACCTCTTTTTAGACCCCTTCCTCTCGGTCTCCTTCCATTTACTTCTGCTCTGTAGATCCTCTTCAACATTCGCTCCTCATCCATCCTCCATGTTTCCAAACCAACCGAGTACTCTCTTATCCACACTCTTGCTCAATTCCACTCCTACTTCAGTTCTGTCTCTCACAATTTCATTTCTCAATCTATCCAATCTTGTCACCAGTAACATACTCCTCAAACACTTCATCTCCAAAAAATTTAAAAACATTTTTTATGGTAAAATACCAAAAATAAAGCGTCAAATTGGAGAAATAATTTGCAATTTGTAAATTTTACCCTCAAATGTCAACTTCAAACTAAAATTCAACAAAACTGAATTTACTTGTTATTGCTGCAGAGAAGTTCTTTTATTATTTGGAAAATAGGTCGTTGCATGTGCAAAACGCTTCACATGCTCACAGTGGCTGACTCACACCCCTCACGACCTGTTTTTTATTTATTTTTCATTTTACCTTGTAATATGTCAGAGTACGTGTGGGTGACTTGGCATGTGCGTGATACTGTGAAAAGCGCCATGCTGCATACAGTGCAAATGCAAATGAGACCCCGCTGTGTGCTTGTGTGCTAGGTAACAGCCGGTGAATCGAAAACATGGGGAAGGCGGGAAGTAAAGTCCTGAGGGAGGCCACTGTGGACGGCATCCAAGCGCAGGTAAAACAGTGTGTGTGTTTTGCTATGCAACCCAATTAAATGCCTTACGTATGAAAACTTTTCCTAATGTCTGGTTATTAGGCCCTATTTTACCACAGGCACTGAAAATACCCCATTACCAAGATTTTTAATGCTGACATCCATTTTTTGAATGCGTTATATGAGGATGTCATACGTAGTTTGATATCAAAACCACGAGGAAAAGCTCATGAATGTCATCTTTACTAAAGATATGTTGATTGTGCCTTGTGATGAGGCTGCTAACTTAAATCCGGATTAGAGACATGAATAACAGGAATCCCTTAGTAAAATCCATCTGCACTATTTGTGTGGTTTGGATTTCATTGTTTGATTGTTACTGAGTGTAAGGCAAAGAACTTGATTGCTTTGCTTTGCATGTCCCGCTTAGAGATGTAAATAATAGGTACCCAAACTCACCTGATCCACTAATTACCAATTTAAGCACCCATTTAAGGACTTCATTTTCCACCCATTACAATATTGCTTTTTTTTTAACTGTTTTTTAGAAGCTTGCATCGTTTCTCCTTGTTTTGGTGTGTCTGTGTACAGTATGTGTGTACATTTATTCATGGTCTTCTGTGTGAATATTTATAGAACTTCATCCATTCCAGAGTATTTTCAAATCCTTGAAAACTCAAATACCGTAAATTCCGGACTATAGAGCGCACCTGATTATAAGCCGCACCCACCACATTTTAAGAGGAAAACCGATTTTGTACTTACACAAGCCGCACCTGTATATAAGCCGCATACGCCCACATTAACAGAATGTAACACAAACACAATATTAACCCCAGGCCCGACTTCAAGTCCCGCGATTGAAACTGAATGTCCTTCATTAAAGAACATAGTCCAAAAATCACAGCCGGCAAAATGAACGGAAAATGATACCGGTACTTGAGGTTTGATGCAGACCTGCAGAGTCCGGGTCCCGTTGAAAGTAATCCAAGGAAAAAAGTGCATATTTCCAAAGGCAAGGGTGGGAAAAATACACAAATGTCATCCGTGTCCACAAACACCTACCTTTACGGGTCCCCACTTCCCGTCAACCCGCGTTTGTTACACCCCTTCTTTTTAATTCGCCCGTGCTAAACAAATCAGAATAAGTGTCCCAAATAAATACAAAAAAAAACATTACAAAAATATACAGTTGCAAATACATATTATACATGGTCACACGTATTTACAAAGAAAGACGATACACCGAGAGAGTATTCAAAGCTTTAATAATAATAATATAACTTTCATCCTAAAAACGGTTTCCTTACAGGGAAATTACTGGTAGCAACACGCTAGCAACACGCTCGCAACACAGTAAACGGTTCTATTAAAAAAAACATAACGTACTTGTAAAAATCACAGTAAACCGTCCTCATCTTCCTCCTTAGAACTGAAGCCATCAAAGTCGTCTTCCTCAGTGTCGGAAAGAAACATGTCATATAGACGTCGTCCCACGCTCCCGCAGCCGGACTCGCGCGGTCACTGTCGCTGGAACTTTCACCCACTCCTGATTCTGTGCCCTCCTCTCCGTCACGCAGCAGACTGGCTTTTCGGAACCCGTTGGTTATGGTGGATTTTTTTATGCTAGTCCACGCTCTCAGGATCCACTGGCAGACTTGCGAAAACGTTTCCTTTTGCATGCGGCCAGTTTTAGTGAAGTTGCAGTCTTCCTCGGCGCATATATTCCACCGGATTAAATCTTACCTTTTGTACTCGAGCGCCGCTGGCGGCTGTTAGAAAAATTACACTAATTGGCCGCATCACTGAATAAGCCGCAGGGTTGACAGTTTGGGCAAAAAGTAGCGGCTTATAGTCCGGATTTTACGGTAGTCAGGAAACCAGCAGAAGTGAAAGGTAGATGTAGAAGTGTGATATCTGACTCCATCCTCATCAATTCAGCATTGTGTAAAAAAATCTCAAAATATTTTGGGGGGATTGAGGTCATGCGTCAAGCAAGCTTATGCTTTTCCCCTGGTTTGCCTGACCATTATCCTTTACCAAAGGCAACATTTTACCGAGTTCAGTGCCTATATTCAGGAACAAAAAGCAATATTACATTGAGATGAGCAGAGGAGGGGCTTATTTTCTGGAATAATGGTAGGTACTGGTCGGTTAGGAAGAAGGGGTGACATCCACTCCCCAAACCAACCAACACTCTGAGGAACCGGTAGCACCTGGGCATGCCATTTCCAATTCCTGGCAGCAGCACCCGCCCAGGGTTAAAACACCTTTTTCATGGACAAAATCAAGTACTTTTTAAATACCTTCATAGTTAATCTTCCATTTTTTACAGTACCATAAAAACAAAAAATTAAATATGAATCATGTATTTTCCATAGACACAACTATATCTGTGACATAACATTTTAAGACCTAAGTAAATTGCAAAAATAATTGTTTTTGAGACACATCTCTCCCCATATAGGTGTTGCGTAAAATGTCACATACTTTTTCAGGAAAAAAATTACAGTTGGGAAAAATTCCATTATTTCTTTGCATAAACCATAACAAATGTCCAGAATTTATGCTTAATCCTTGCACTAATAGATATTTTATGTACCCCGTTTAGGTATAGCACGCACCTTCTTGGGCGCGACCCATTGGGGCGATGATGCGTCATGGGTCAACGCCATACAGACTAATAAAAGCTGCCGTTAATCACAAGCGAAGAAGAAATGAAATGACAAAGTGAGGCCACCAATGAGCAGTGTCGCCATCATTTGTAAGCAGCCTTGTTGAGAAACATGGAAAAAATGTCAAGCATTCATTAGCACATCAACCAAAATTCAAGCACTTTTGAATCCTTGAAAACACAACATTAAAATGCAAGTATTTTTAAGGATTTTAAGCACCGAACGACAGAGAACTGGCCCGTAATCTCCCCAAGCCCAGCGATATAAACTAAAATCCACAAGGGTAATTTTCTAGAGCAGGCGAAGCGTCAAGTCATGGTTACGAAGATTCTCGCAATATAGTAATCCTTTTAAAACTACTTTAGGCGCTGAAGTACTTCTACCCTAGAATGATGGAGGGATGAAAAAAACAAAATGAAAATTATGTTTTAAAGGACCTAAAAGGGACAGTGTTTGTCCAGTAGATGCCCCTGGGGCGGCAGGGCGCCTAAGTGTTGAACATATCACCCCCAGGTAGCAGGGGTCCATGGTTCAATTTCAGCTACCGGCCTGCCTCTGTGGAGTTTGCATGTTCTCCCCGTGCAGGCTTGGGATTCCTAAGGACACTCTAGTTTCCTCCCGCATTCCAAAAAAAAAGGTATGTCAGGTTGATTGGTGACTTCAAATTGTCCATAGGTGTGATAAGCAAGTCAATTGTCTGTCACTGTGTGCCTTGTGCCTGGCTGGCAACCAGTTCAGGGTGTCCCCTGCCCACTGCCCGAAGATGGCTGGGGTGGGCTCCAACAGCCCTGTGATCCTTGTGAGTGTAAGCGGGGCAGGAAACAGACGGATGGATAGTTGTCCCTGTATTATGTACTGCAGTGGTCACCAACCTTTTTGAAGCTGTGAGCTACTTTTTGTTACTGATGGCTCAAATGGTTAGCATTTTGATATACATTTCTAAAATAACAACATATTTTAATACTATTGTGTTACTACTTGGTTGAAAATATTAGAAACCACTAAAACATAATTTCAAGTAGAAATCCAATTTACTAGAATGTAAAGTTGGCTGTTTTTGGTTGTGTATTTCTCAGACTTCCATGCTATGAAATTAACTTGTTTTTTATATTCCTAAATATAAAAACAAACATCACACACACACACATCAGTCTAATTCCATTATTTGTAAATACTTTTCTCAATTTTATTTCATTTTAATGTGAAGTCTTATGTGTGACTTCATTTCCTGTTTATGTGTGACATCAATAAACCACGCCTACTGACCGGATGTTGTCAATACGGCCCGGGCAACCTGGGAAGATGGCGGCTGGGCCGTGCTCACTCCCTTCGCGAGGGAGGTCAAACCTCAATAAGTGTTTTTATCTGAATAATTCTGCCAACAGAGAGTTGATATCTTGAATATCTCTCACATAGAAAATGTGCAGTTATCCATCCCTGGAAATAGATAACATTCTTCTTATGGGACCACCTGGGCACCGCGTTGAAGCACCCTGGTGCAGTGCAACTGGAAATATGTGCTAAAAACTACAAGAAAGAATACAAATGACAGAAACTCAAAGTGACCAAAACATACACTTTTACTTCTCTATTTTTTGCACAGCCTTTTTTTAGGCTTTTGGGTACTGCAGCAGCGAGATGGCAGACAATTATGTCAGCTGCTTTTTTGGGGTTAGGCTCTCAACCTACCAGTATTTTAAAAGGGCATATTTATATGATAGTACATGTATTTTAGCTTATTTTTTAAATCAATATGGTTTCTTTTTAATGAAAGTTTTTTTTACCATTCGGGGGCGCTAAATCCAGGGTCTCCAACATTTTCAAGCTGAGAGCTACTTTTTTTCACTAATTACCGAAAAGGGCCCCCAGTTTGATATCCGTTTCTAAAATATCAATTTGTTATTATTATGTGGTTACTATGTTATCAATAAATTCCTACCATCTTAATAATAGTAAGTAGGGTTAAAAAGACTCAGTCAACCACTAAAAAAAATATTTAATTAGAAAATCACAATGACCCTGCAGCAGTGAGCTATCTTTAAAACAGGTCCACAGAAAACGAAACCCTAAAAAGGCCCTGGGAAAATCAAACAAAATGAAGAAAGTCTGAAAGTCAATATGGCTTGTATGAAGTCTGACGTCTAATTTATTTAGATTTAATCTTCCAATATTCATGCTCACTAAAATACGGCTGGTTTCAAACTAGTGCTTGTCTAAAGCATGCCAAAAAAAAAAAAAAAATCACAATGACATAAATTCCATAATCCTGAACTTTTGTTCTCCACGAGTGGTGTCGCGTCAGAAGCGCTTAGGGTTGGGGGCGGCCATCTTGCAGGATATTTGCTCCGCAGACCGGTCTGAAGCAAAGTGATTCACAGGGATTAGAGATTAAGAGTTCCCCCCTGACCGCCCGCTTTGGTGAAGTAAATCTGGGGATTATGATGTCAACAGGCTGCTGCTACAGGAAAGGAAATTGAATTGTGATGGTGTATGGGTGGCGGCGGCCGTCAGCTTACTGCACAGTCCCGCAAAACTCAGACGTGAGTGTTTGTGCCTTTGGTCAACATGGGACATCGTTTTCGCTTTTGTGCCACCACTGAAGTCGAATGATGTTTATGTGGTTGATTGAGTTGTAAGAAGATTGCTGTGTCACTGTTAATCTCATCCATCCTGCTCTAGGGGTGAGTACGGGGAGGAATGCCAAGTGGATCACTCCCGTTTTGGATTTGAGTCATTTTGAGCCCGATTTGAATGAGTGACTGATTTGTGCTTCTATTCAAGACAACACCTCCCGCCGCTGCCGTCCCGCCGGCTCCGCCTCCTGTTCCTCCCGCCGCCGTCGAATTCCAGGGAGTCACAAAAAACAAGAAAATGAAGGTGAAATGGAGCCAAGTGGGTTTGGTGTTCTTTCTGATGCTGTCCATGGTGATGACAGGATGCTTCTTCTGGCAGTATCAGCTTCCGAAACTGCAACCAGGTGAGCAATTTTTTCTTCTTGTTGAGTAAAACTTTAGGAAAACACTCAATATATGGTGAAAAGCAATACATGGATTTCGAACTTGCAAAGACAGAGAGAAGCATTAAGATAAGATCATTCCATTCCCCGTCCTGATGCCCTCCCCTGAGCCCTCTTTTTATTAAATCTTCAAGGTTACTAAACACAGATCCCTAAAGACTATGTAAAGAACAGCAATAATAAATGTAATAAGAAAATAAAATAATATACTTCATCCCTGAGAGTAAATTTCTTGTTTTGTTGCCTGGTTAATTTTGCTCAGTCCAGGTATATATTTTTTTTATTTTTCAATGTATGATAGTCAAGTCAAGTCAAGTCATTTTTATTTGTATAGCCCTAAATCACGAAGAGTCTCAAAGGGCTTCACAGATTGTTACACTATATTACACAAACTATTTTCAACCGACAAGAGGAGTAGGTTATTCATATGCAATGGAGTAGAAGTGAGTTTTAAGTTTAGATTTAAACATTTCCACTGAGGTTGCAGATCGAATCTCAGGGGGAAGAGCATTCCACAGCACCGGTGCCCGGATGGAGAACGCTCTCGAACCAGCAGAAGACTTTTTTGCTCTCGGGATCATCAGAAGACCAGCACTCTCAGATCGTAGGCTTCGGACCGGGACATAGTGGCAGATCAGATCTGAAAGATAAGAGGGAGCAAGTCCATGTATGATTTTGTACAATACTAAGAGAACTTTGAAGTCACATCTTTGGCTAACTGGGAGCCAATGCAGGTTAGCCAAAATCGGTGTTATGTGATCGTACTTTTTTGTCCTGGTTAAGAGCCTCGCTGCGGCATTTTGTACTAGCTGAAGAGACTTGATTCTGGACTTCGGGAGACCGGAGAGTAGTGCATTGCAGTAATCGAGACGGGAGGTAACAAATGCATGAATTATTGTTTCCGCATCAGACTGAGACAGTATTGAACGGATTTTAGCAATGTTGCGAAGATGGAAGAAGGCAGTTCTAGTAATTTGCTTTACATGCATCTCAAAGGATAGATCAGGGTCAAATATGACACCTAAATTTTTAACTGAGTCACTCTGTGTGATGTGACATTTGTCAATGTTCACAGCAGTTTTTGAGAATAAGTCCCGGCATTTAGAAGGACCAATGACTAACATTTCAGTCTTTCCAGAGTTAAGACGCAAGAAATTGAGTGACATCCACTCTTTTATCTCAGTGAGACAGGCCTCCAAATTTCCACAGTTTAGTGTGGAAGATTCCTCCAACGGAAGATATAGTTGAGTGTCGTCTGCATAGCAATGGAAGCTGATATTGTACTTGCGAATAATATCACCCAATGGAAGCATGTAAATGTTGAAAAGTAGGGGGCCGAGCACTGAACCCTGCGGAACACCGCAGGTAACATTAAAGGGCTCAGATGTCGTTTCACCATATTTAACACAGTGCGTCCTATCTGAGAGGTAGGATTTGAACCACGAGAGGACAGCTCCTGAGAGACCAATCCATTTTTCCAACCGTTCTAGTAGGATATTGTGGCGCACTGTGTCAAAAGCAGCACTAAGATCCAGCAGCAGCAAAAGTGATGAAGCGCCAGAATCCATTGACATTAGGAGATCATTTGTTACCTTGATCAGAGCTGTCTCAGTAGAGTGGTTAGCCCTGAATCCTGATTGCATGGATTCAAAAAGGTTATTCTCGGATATGAAAGCATTCAGCTGCTGTGCCACTACTCTTTCGAGTACTTTAGAGAGGAAAGGTAGGTTTGACACAGGTCTGTAATTACTTAATATTTCTGGATCAAGGTTGGGTCGTTTCAGTGTGGGTTTAATAACGGCGGACTTAAAAGCTGCTGGAACTACACCTGAGGAGAGTGATGTATTTATAATATTTAGAACTGAAGGCCCAAGGACGCTAAAAAGACTTTTAATAAGTGAACCTGGGAGCGGGTCGAACTGGCAAGTTGTCGGTTTGGCCGCATTCACCACTTGTTTGAGATCATCAAGTGACAGTTCACTAAAACCGGCCATTTTCCCAGGGCAGCCACCCTGTCGTGCATCTGTAAATTTCAGTCCTTTAATACGTGTGGTACTAACAATATCTTTTGCAATTTCTTCCTGTATGCATTGAATCTTCTTAGTGAAGAAGACCATTAACTCCTGAGCAGAGTGTGTCGAACTGTCTGCGATAGGCTGTTGCCTTGTAAGCGATGCTACAGTGTCAAAAAGGGCTTTGGGGTTGTTCTTTTGAGACGCAATCACCTTCGAAAGGTAGGCCGATTTTGCAGAGGCAAGGGCCGCTTTATACTTTAACAAGCTGTCACACCAGGTTTGATGGAAAACCTCAAGCTTGGTAGCGCGCCATTTTCTCTCCCATTTCCTGCATTCTTTTTTAAGGGTTCTAGTTTCATCAGTAAACCAAGGTGTGCGTCTTTTAGGACGTGATTTTAGTTTTATGGGCGCTATTGAATCCAGCACACTAGTCAGGGTGGTATTGAACTCATTCATGAGTGAGTCAATCGAGCCATTGTATTTAGGAAAGGACGCAACTGCTCCAGGAAGGAGTTCAAAGAGCTCAGAAACTGTGCCAGTGCTTATATTGCGTCCGCTAAATCCCTCATCTTTATTAACTCTACATTTAGTTAGCACCTCAAATGTCACTAAATAATGATCAGAGATAACAGTAGTACACGGTAGCACCATAATGTTTGAGGTTAAAACTCCTCGAGTCAGAATCAAGTCTAGCGTGTTCCCATTTTTATGGGTTGGCAAGTCAACCAGTTGAGTAAAACCAAATGCATCAATTAGAGAACTAAACGCAATAGTAAGTGAACTGTGTGGGGAGTTCATATGAATGTTAAAGTCTCCCATAATTATAATTTTGTCTGCATAGGTTACTAGTTCAGACAAAAGTTCAGCAAATTCGTCTAAGAAAGTTGTGTATGGCTCAGGTGCACGATAGATAGTTATTACATCAATTGACAATTGAGGGGACCGCATCACAAGAGCCTCAAACGTTTTGTAATTATTAGAGGTACGTGTATTAAATTTGAGCGATTTTTCAGAGATTAGCGCAACACCACCACCTCTTTTCAGCGTGCGTGCTATATGACTACTCTCGTAGTCTGGGGGAGAGGCATAATTTAGCGCTAAGTGCTCATCCGGGCGTAACCACGTTTCACAAAGACCCATACAGTTAAGTTTATAATCACGAATAATGTTATCAACAAGTAAAGCTTTTGGAGCAAGCGATCTAATATTTAACAGACCAAATTTCAGTTTTGCTGAATCATTTGACTTAGCTGAACTCTTTGTAGTCTTTGTCGAGATCTTCAAAAGCTCCCGGCGTTGTGGCCGTTCGTGAGCGCTGAGTTTAAAGCGTCGGTTGTCCGGCGAGGAATGAATGGTGGAATTAGTTACATCCTCGCGTCCATCCTCGCGTCCATCTTGCTGCTTGGACTTCACACGCTTCACACATCTACCTGCACGGCAACCACGTTTCTGTTTCCTTTCTTTACGGGGCCGCCGCCGTCGTTTATTAAGAGGAATAGCTGTCCACAAGGATGCCGGGTCTCTTTGAAGTTCGCTCGGTATATCATAGGCGTTATAAAAAGTGCCCGAAAAGTCGAAATTTAGACGCCCACCCAACCGAATAAGTTCGTCCCTACTGTAAGTGTTTTTGGCCACACATGTGTCCAAAAGTGAAAGCAAAAAAGACAAGAGAACGGCAATAAATAGAAGATTAGCTGGACGAGCCGCAAGCATGTATCCATGCGCCGCCATGTTGGATTCTCTCATCTGATACAATCTAGTAAAAAATAATGTCTTCTTTTGGCAAATAATGAACCAAAATTTAGGCATCAGTTTTCCTATTTTACTTTTTTTTTAATTTCTGTATTTTAATTTCTGTATTTTTAGCAACTCTACACTGCAAAACAATCAACTATTTTTTTAAAGAAAAAACAAAACAAAACCAGCAAAAAAATATTTGAGAAGAGTACAACAATACAAACTATGCAGTATGTTCTAGATGATACATCTTAACAGAATGAGTTTTAGTAGCAAGCCATCCATCCATCCATCCATCCAACATCTCACATATATCTAGGATTAAGTCATGGGGGCAGCCTCAGCAGGGAAGCCCAGACCTCTCTATTGCCAGCAAATTTGTCCTGCTCATTCAATGGAATCCCAGTCCAGCCTAGAGACATAGTCTGTCCAGATTGTCCTCGCGTCTCCCCAGGGACTCCTGCTGGTGGGACGTACCCCGGAACGCCTGCTGGGTGAGGTGTCTAGGAGGCACCCTTACCATTTGACCAGTTCAACTGGCTCCTGTCAATGCAGAGGATCAGTGACTTTAGTCCCTCCCACAAAACTGAGGTCTCTATCTCTAAGCGAGAGCCCAGCCACCCTGCGGAGCAAACTCATTTCAACCACTTGCTTTGGAGATCTCGTTCTTTTTGTCACAGCCTGGGGTTGGTGACCATAGGTGAGGTTAGGAGTGTAGATTGACTGGAGAAATTAGCTCTTTCATCACCATGGCGGACTGGTGCAGGGTCCACATAAAGTTCAGATTTAATGCTCCAACCTACCTTCACATTCGAACAAGACCCCAAGATAATCTAACTACCACCTGATCTGCAAAGGTTTGAGGCCCCCAAATCGGACTCCTTTCACACTAAAGACACTAAATTAAATATCCACACAGAGAGAGAAAGAGACAAAGAGCAACAAAGGAAGAGAAAAAGAGAGACACAGAGAGTGAAAGAGACAGTGACAGAAAGTGGGAGAAAAGGGGTGGAAAAGAGAGAGAGAAAATGAAATAGGAGTACAGTGTCTTTGTGAGAGGCGCCTGGCTTTGGCAACATCAAGTTGACATATTTCAACCTGCAGCTTGTTTTTCTCTTGCGCTTCTCTGAGTGTTGTCTCACGGGCCGGATTCAATCCCTCAGCGGGCCTGATGTGGCCCGCGGGCCGCCTGTTTGACACCTGTGCTTTAGATGTTGCAAGGTTAAGAAATCTACCCGAAGGCCTTCACAAACAATTCCTCAGGCATAATATCAGTCTTCGAGAAAGCTATTCCAAGTTGGCATCCGAACGCTTGCTTGTGGGCGTCGAGAAACATCACCAACCAACATAACGATCTGATTAACTAGGAAGCAGCAATTCACCGAAACGATCATGCCAACCGCCTTTAGAGCTGCTCAAATAAATACTGTTGTGCTGATTTAATAGCTAAGGGTCGGACAACTCCGGAATGAGCCAGCCTTAAGCAATCGGAAAAAGGTGCACTAGCGGAAAAGGTGCACTAAATGGAGACAAGGCCATTCATTCATTCTTTTATTATTAATTCATTCATTCATTCAGAAAGGCTGGGTAAAAAAATGATCGTCACTTTGAGTTTCCGTAGTTTGTATTTTCCTTGTGCTTTTTAGATCTCCTTTTTAGTTGCACAGCACAATTCAAAAACATCAAAATGGTCAAATAGTACACAGTGTCCCTTTAAACTGAGCAGTTTACAAACAGAAAAAAACAGATTTGTTTCGTATCAGGAACACCTGTCCCGGTTTGGCTCTCCCTGGATAAGGGTGTGTATCGATTGGCTGCTCTCATTTTCAAGTTTAAAATGCAAATGATATCGTGAGACATGGATGCAAGCACAAAAGCAAACATTCTAAATCCTTGCAATCTTTGCACGATTCGGCCTTGCTTTACTCTCTGTCATTCGGCAGAGTTGTTTTCCCAGCAGCGTCTGCTCATTGTCTCTTCCTCTTCTTGTCTCCCTTCCCATTGTGCCGACTAGATGAAGGTCTTGGTGATAATGACAAATCCGAGATGAGATGCCCTCGCTTCCCCGAGCCTGTTCCGCTAAAGCATCCCATTCCTGGTTTGAAAGAGGCCCTGGAAAAGGTACGAAAAAGAAAGATTCATGTTAGCGGGTGCGATGGTGTGTCTGTAACTGCATCTGTGCCGCTAATCCCGAGAAGATAAGACACAGATGGAGAATACGTTGACTATGTCAGAACATTGGGTAGTGTGATCTCTGCAATAAAAGAATAGAAAGACACTTGTGCAAATTATTAGCATCGGCCATATTTGGATTTCAAGAAGTTTCTCAGCTAACTAGACCAGGGGTCTGCAATCCAAAATGTAGAAAGAGCCATATCGGACCAGAAAAAAAACAGGAGGCGCAAAAACGTAAACACCTTATAGAACAGGGGTGTCAAACTCATTTTAACTTGCAGGCCACACGATAGAACAAACATTCTGTCGGGGGCCGGACTAGTAGATTAAAAAGAAAGAAAAAGAGATAAAGACATAAGAGAAAGAGGGATGGAAAAGGAGAGAGGGTGGGACAAAGAAAGAAAAAGAGAGAGAGGGAGAGAGCGTGAGAAAGAAAAGATAAAAAGTCGTGAGAAAGAGGAAAAAGAAAGGGAGAGGATTAAAGACATCCAAAGAGAAATAGAAAGACAGAAGGATAGAAAAGAGAAAAGAAAGTGCGAAAGGCATGAAGAGAGAAAGAGAAAAGAGAGAAAAGGAAAAAAGGAAGTTAAATTTTAAAGGGGTTAAAAGACACAAAGAGAGAAAGAGACAAAGAGCAACAAAGGAAGAGAAAAAGAGAGAAAGAAAGAGTGGGAGAGAATGGGGTAGAAGGAGAGAGAGAGAGAGAGAAAAAATATATATACAAGTACAGTGTCTTTGTGAGAGGCACCTGGCTTTGGCAACATCAAGTTGACATATTTTAACCTGCAGCTTGTTTTTCTCTTGCGCTTCTCTGAGTGTTGTCTCGCGGGCCAGATTCAATCCCTTAGCGGGGCCTGATTTGGCCCGCGGGCCGCCTCTTTGACACCTGTGTTATAGAACTTCATAATGAATGCAACACATACTGTATGTTATTAGCCTACTCTCAAAATGCTTAAGTTAGATGCAGTGCGTCCTGTGGAGAATGATGCACCACGTGACTACTCTGTTGCAGTATACCGCCTCAAGTTTAACATAATTAGAATATTCATAAATTACAACATATTCCATCGCCTTGGTAATATAAAATACACACAATAAAGAATCCCAATTTTGAATATCGCTTTTATTTTGAGCACTCAAAAAAACAAAAAAAATAAACATTTATAACGTACGCCTTGTCCGGACCACAAAACGAAAACAATAAAACACAGCATACATTTATAAAAGTAAAACACAAGCCTTTTGATAGAAGTCTAGTTTTTCTCTTTTTACCTATGGGGTCCATTGCCGATCACACATCCGCCAGTTTGTTTAAAACAGCGACTTGCCTGGGTTGTGACGCTGCCCCTTTAAAAGGGGAGGAGTTCGCTCCACACAGCTCTTCATGGGACAGTGGAAAAAGCATGCCGAAGAGAGCAGGCCCCGATTCCAGTTCCTACTCTTCGGGTTTAACGGGGGTCAGCATCCATGACTTTGGTGCATTACCGATAGCTCAGTTTTCCAGACGGGAGTTCAAGCCGGGGAGCCACCATTTGATGTGACAATATGACTTTCAAGGCGACAACCTGCATCCAGTGGTCCCTCTAAGCTGCGCGCGTGCACATTTGCGCACTGCTCGCACATTCTCTGTGAACAAGGAAATCTAGCCGGCGCACAAAAATTAGGGCTTAAAATTACTAATTAAGAAGCGACTTAAGTCAAAGTTACAGTGAATGAAAAAATACACGGGTTCCCCTGACGATGTCCTAAATGCGGTATTTTGAAGTCGAGTCGAAGAAGAACGAGGTAGAGTAAAGTTAGTAGAGTTGGTCGAGAACCGGGTTCTTCGGCTCGGTTCACTAGAAGGCTCTTTCGGGTCCTAAACGGCTCTTCAGGTTGTTTTTGCTTCTCTTATCCTAACATGACCAAATATTATGTAAAACTGAAATGAAATGAAATGAAATGAAATGAAAATGAAATGATCTGCATTTCTATAGCGCTTTTCAAGTCAATGACTTCCCAAAGCGCTTTACAATGTGCTTCACATTTCCCAATAGCGGCCGTGCAGCCATGTAAGGCGCTAACCTGCTTATTGGGGGTCTTAGGGGTTCAGTGTCTTACCCAAGGACACTTCGGCATGTAACACGGACAAGCCGGGATTCGAACTGGGATCCCTTGATCCCAAGACGAGCGCTCTACCTCCTGAGCTACTGCCGCCCCTAAAAACTATGCACAAAATGACTTAAAAGAAGGGGGGAATAGAACAAAAATGAAAAAAAATACCAAAATGAAAAAGTAGTGAAAAGCTGAGAAAAAAAGAAACAAGAGGAAGAGAAAAAAAGGAAAAATTTTAGAAAAAAGCCAGAAAAAAAGTAAACAGAGAAAAAAAAGAAAAAAGTAACAGCTCGGAAAAATGAACACAATGAGATTTTTTTTAAAGGAATTTAAAAAAAGGAGAAAAAAAACATGGAAAAAAAGAAGAAAAAGTTTGTGTTGCATTCAAATCATTTCCAATTAGTGAATCTTGTTGCCAACATTGTACTTCCACTAAAAAATGTGATTAACTACAGTTCTGTATCTTACAACCGACTAAATAAGCCCCCCAAAATGTTAATATTATGCGACAAAATATATCAGGAAATAAAAAGAAATGGATATCTTGTGAAAGAATAGTAAGAACAAACGACGTTTGTAGGCCGTACAACCTTTGCAATAGTACATGAGTCAATTCATTCAAAAGAGAAAAATAATTTTGCATTGCCGGATACTCAGCAAAATGTAACTTGATGTCAAGTTTTGGACATGTTTGATAATTAATCATCTTGCCACACTTGGGATTATGGTTGCTCACTGTTGTTTCAAGCGTTGCCCACCGACTTTGTGTGAATGCTCAGACCCGTGGAAAATTAGAGGGAACATTGCCTGCATCCCCCGTTTTTACAACCCCGGTACTCGTGAGAAAGCGGCAGTCAAAACAGTCACTTCCCACCCATGAACTCGTACTAGCTGATCTTCCCTCTCACATCATAGTTACATACTTACACCCCTAGCTGAAATGAAATATGAGCTCTACACATATTTAAAGGATTGGAAAACGTTAAAAGTATTTGTGTAATGTTTGTCCTACTACTGAAACCATATTAAGACAAAAAGATATCCCGAAAAAGTGGAAAAGAGCCGTGGGTTTCTGACCCCCAAATTGGATCAAACCCTAACCCAATTTTAGTTATTTACCACTGCTTTTGTATAAACTGCTGCTCATTAATTTCGACTTGCTCCTTCTGAAGGGCCAATTCTCACACTTTAGAGCAGGGGTGTCAAACTCATTTTAACTCGGGGGCCACACGATAGAACAAACATTCTGTTGGGGGCCGGACCGGTAGATTAAAGAGAAAGAAAAGAGAGATAAAGAAATAAGAGAAAGAGGGGGGATAAAGAAAGAGAGAGAGGGGGAGAGCCTGAGAAACAAAAGAGATAAAAAGAGATGTCATGAGAGAGGGGGAAAGAAAGGGAGAGGAAGAAAGAAATCTAAAAGAAATTGAAAGACAGAAGGAGAGAAAAGAAAGCGCAGAGGGTAGGAAGAGAGAAAGAGAAAAGGAAAAAAAGGAAATTAAAGCAAAATAAGTTAAAAAGACAGAGAGAGAGAGAGAGAGAGAGAGAAAGAGAAAAAGAGAGACACAGAGTGAAAGAGAGAGAGAGAAAGAGTGAAAGAGAGTGAAAGAGAGACACAGAGTGAAAGAGAGAGAGAGAAAGAGTGAAAGAGAGAAAGAGTGAAAGAGAGAGAGAGAAAGAGTGAAAGAGAGAGAGTGAGTGAGTGAGTGAGTGAGTGAAAGAGTGAGTGAGTGAGTGAGTGAAAGAGAGAGAGAGAGAGAGTGAGTGAGTGAGTGAGTGAGTGAGTGAGTGAGTGTGAGTGTGAGAGAGAGAGAGAGAGAGAGAGAGAGAGAGAGAGAGAGAGAGAGAGAGAGAGAGAGAGAGAGAGAGAGAGAGAGAGAGATAAATAAATACAAGTGCAGTGTCTTTGTGAGAAGCACCATTCTTTAGCAACATCAAGTTGACATATTTCGACCTGCAGCTTGTTTTTATCTTGTGCTTCTCTGAGTGTTGTCTCGCGGGCCGGATTCAATCCCTTAGCGGGCCTGATCTGGCCCGCAGCCCACCAGTTTGACACCTGTGCTTTAGAGCTTTTCTCACTCAAGGTTTCCCCGTCTTCTGCCCTGTTGTGGCAACAGAGAATAGCAAAACTTTAAATCTTGTATGTATGTAAATGAAGGACGAACAAAACTACAGTGCTTCCTTAGCATATTATCATTACCGGTACATTCTGTTTTGAATTGGCACATTTACAAAATTTTACCTGCTGCCAAATATGTGCTTTGAGAAAATCGATGCTTTTAGCACTTAGACATTTACTTTTAATTTCCTTCTGTTAAAACATACGGAAGCTGATGACACTGTTCCGAAGCTTTCTAAACACTTTGTCCAACTTGGCAGATTTTATGTTGTTATAGGACCCTGGAGCCTGTGATATTTTCTGGGAAAAAAGGCTACCGTTCAGAATGGCCTCTAATGCAATAATGTGTTGTCTGTTGCTGCACAGGTAGACGTTTTGCTTCGCCAGAGCATCAATCCAATTAGCCTCCCAGCTCTCTCAGCCATCGTCATACTCAATGACACCGTTTTATGGACGGGGAATTTCGGCAAAAGAAACTGCTCTGATCCGTTCTCCGGACCCCCCAATGAATACACTATATACAGGTGACTTGATAATGCAATACTTTGTCTACGTTATTATGCTCACTTATTTCTTTTTTCTAAAGCATTTGCATCATTGAATAATAGCTGCAGTAATTGCAACACATTAGGGGAAATTGAATTCGAAGATTATGCATCGTATCGAATTCAGGCCAAGAACAACGACTTGTGGCTGATAGCTAATAAAGATGAATTAAATCTGTGAGCAGTGATGAAGTCTATTTCATGCCCAAACTCTACTTATCTTACACAAGCTTTGACACCATGTTCCATCCATGTAAATCAAGGGTGGGCAAACGTTTTGAGTCGCAAGCCGCATTGGTTTGAAAATATTTGCACGGGGGCCAGGCCGAAGGGAAAAAGATGGCTGGTTGATATATTTAATTTTTTTATATGCTTATAGAGAATCCGAAATCTGGTACCTCGGCAACACATGAGAAAAATAGTTTACCCGAGCCAATCCATTTGTTCTTGTTTGCATTTACCTGTACAAGCTATCTTTCACTGTCTGTTCATAAAGGGACCTTTTCATCCAATTGGTTTTCAAATACATAAAATATACAAAGGAAATAAAATGAAATGATCTGCATTTATATAGCGCTTTTCAGGTCAATGATTTCCCAAAGCGCTTTACGATGTGCTCCACATTTCCCAATAGCGGCCTTGCAGCCATGTAAGGCGCTAACCTGCTTATTGGGGGTATTAGGCGTTCAGTGTCTTACCCAAGGACACTTCTACATGTAACACGGACGAGCCGGGATTCGGACTGGGATCCCAAGACGAGCGCTCTACCTCCTGAGCTACTGCCGCCCTCAGTTATTTCTTTTTCTAAATCATTTGCATCATTGAATAATACAAATACTTATTTAAAAATAAAACCTTAAAAATAAAAATAATAGAATATCAATATTTGTGTTTTGAGCACTAAATTCAATCATTTTGCATTGAAAAACTCAATGGAGTAGTACTACGTCAGGAATGCTTTATTGCAGGAAATGTAATATCTTGGTGCATAAAATATATATTTTTTTAAAGTAAAGAAAAATGTATCCAGCTATTTGAATTTTGTCCATGAGCTTGATGAAAAATATAGTTTTTATGCCGACACACAAAGGGATAAGAAAGACATCGAAATAACAACACATTTTTATTAGTTTTATTAGTTTATATATTGATGTTGGCAGGTCGGGTTAAAACTCATTATTTGAATGTCTGATAATGTTTATCTGAATTTGGGAACTTCACTGTTGGATTTTATATCTATTCCAAATTGGAGCTAAAGTATATTTAAACTTTTGCAAAGACACCCAGACACTACTTTTTGATTGTGATTTTTTTCGACAGGGTGAGTGCAATTGTTTGCCTTAAACAGTACATTCGTGACTATTTTAAGTAAAACAACATGGGAATGTTTTTCTCTGGATGATAAATGGTAGTCAGCATATACAGCTTTGGGAATGGCAGTCATCTTTGACAACATCCAGTGGACATATTTAAAACTGCAGGTCATTATTTTTCTTTCATGCCTCTCTCAGCTTTGTCTCACAGGCCAGACTGAATCTGTGAGCGGGCCTCATATTTTTCTTGAAAAACAAACTTTGTGGCGATAGCATCCTTTTTTGTGTGACCCTTTAAAGGCTCAAAGGCTCTTTGTCTGCTAAAGGACCTTGTATTTGATATATTTTTCTTTCGAAATTGAAATTGTGTATGTATTTAAATTAATAAAAACCTGGAGGGATAAAAAGAAAAAATGGTTCCTTCAAAGATAAAAGATAAATAATTAAAACAAGATACATCCCATTAAAAGTACATAGATAGATAGATAGATAGATAGATAGATAGATAGATAGATAGATAGATAGATAGATAGATAGATAGATAGATAGATAGATAGATAGATAGATAGATAGATAGATAGATAGATAGATAGATAGATAGATAGATAGATAGATAGATAGATAGATAGATAGATAGATAGATAGATAGATAGATAGATAGATAGATAGATAGATAGATAGATAGATAGATAGATAGATAGATAGATAGATAGATAGATAGATACTTTGTTCATCCCCGAAGGGAAATTCACATTTCCAGCAGCATCCCTGAGCTGAGAACAATCGAGAACAATCGAAAATAACACACACAATTCAATAAAATCGCTCCATTAAAATGAATAATTAAATACATAAATATAAAAAAAATAGATAGATAACCTGATTTGCCTATTTTTAGAATATTTTACTTATCGTTTTCTGTATTAATCTTTTTCATTTTATTTTAACAGGAATGTTGATTGTTTCATTTAAAGTCCTTTATGGAATTTGAAATGTCTTTGGATAAGTTTATAGTGTAGTAGACACTTAAAATTCAGAGCGAGGACATCAATGGATTTTGAATTTGCAAGAAAAACAGGAAAGGAGCCAAAACTATGACAATAAATTCCAACATGTTTGAAAAGCCCTCCTTTGATCCTTTTCTTTTAATCAAATATTCTAGGTTTCAAAAGGAGGTCTGACTTAAAGGACAGCAACATGATTGGCCAATAGCGGCAATAATGTAAACAGTGCATAATAGTCTAACAAATGACCATGAGGAATAACATTCAAAATAATGAGCTGGCATCCTATGTAATCTCCTTTGCCTGTGTCTATTATTAAAAACAGAACTATTTTGTTTTATTTTTGTCCTTAAAAATTATACGCTGATTACTGATTTTGTGAGATGACGATGAGTACCCAATTGTTAATTTTCTGCTGTTTAAATGCGACCTTTTATTATTGACCACCGATGTTCTTGTGGGGAGACATTTGGAACTTTCCAAAAAATTGATTTTAACTGTGAATCAATGGGTTCAAATGTTTTGGTTGTCCCCATGAGCCCAAGTAAGGCTTCTGACAGAGACCAATTTTAGCTCATAAGGGATCAAACTAACCTTTGCACTACTTTGTAGATGCAAAAGATAGCGTGGCTGTCCATCCGGAGAGAATTAACTTGACCTTTATACTTTTGTGCTCAGAACGATGGCATGTCACATGATTGAAAACATTTGAATGCATGTTTTTTAACTTAAGCTTTGTTCTCAGAATTGCAAGCCTTTCCAAAATCTTTCCTACACTGATGCTGTACCGGCTGTGGGAGGACGGCAAGATCGGTTCGCTGGACGACCCGCTGGAGAAGTACGTGAATAACTTCACCATCAAGAACCCAATGGGTAGGGCACGTGACTCGGAGCTCAAATACATCACAGACGGGCTGATTTTTCTGGACAGCGGCGAAGTGCCCATACGCTCTTCCTCAGTGACGCTGCGCAGGATGGCTAGTCAACTCTCAGGTAATCTCAGCGTGGAATGTAAAGTAAAAGGGCAGCATGGTGAAATATTGGCATTTGTATCTGCCTTGGAGTTTAGAGGTTTAGGATTGAATCTTGGATCACCACCGAAAAACTTACGATTTTGACCTGTACCTGCGATGGTATATTGGCTCTGAATGGTCCTGCGAGTGGAAAATAGTTGTTTCTTTCCCTCAGTTTGATCAATAATTAATAGACCTTTTTTATGCATTCGAAAAGGTTTAGAGTAAATCCCTGTCGCCATCAATTTGTTATGCAGACAATTTTGTTATGTGGACAATTTTAACTATAACTCAGAGGTTTGATTATCATCATTTTTACATACTATCAATATATTTTGTTTTGATGGATGAGAGAATGAGTGGATAGATGGATGGATGGTAGGTAGAGAGCGAGAGAGAAATGTTAATATACTCAAATTACAAAAATGACAAAAATGTAGGTATGAACACTAAATATATAAATAGATTAAGATCTCCATCCATTATCACCTCGCTTATCCTCACTAGGGTTGCGGCGGTGCTGGAGCCCATTCCAGTTATCTTCGGGCAGTGGGCAGAGGATACTCTGAACTGGTTTTCAGTCAGTCGCAGGGCACACAGAGAGACAACTCACTTGCTCATCCACACCGAGGGACAATTTGAACCGACCAATTAACCTAACACGCATGTTTTTGGGAATGTGGGAGGAAACCGGAGTGCCCGGAGGAAACCCACGCAGGCATTGGGGGAACATACGAATTAAACCGGAGGAAACTGCGGTAGCTGGACATGAACCCTTAGCTTCTGCACCGTGGGGCTACGTGCTAAACACCCAGCCTCCATGCTGAGAATTAGATCTCAATTTATTTATTTAAACATTACGCTCTATGACGTATTACATTTACGCCACTGACGCGTCAGCATGAATGATGCAAAAATAATGTCTCTGACAAAAAACGTTTTACTCTTCTTTTTTCTATTCATTTTTCGTATAACATGTTTTAGTGTTCACATGTGCTGTTTTTGTTTGTTTGTTTTCGATATGGGCATGTTTTGATCGGCCATACTAGGTGGCTCAAAATGCTAAAAAAATAGACATCAATAAATATAGTAGTGCCAGCATTGAAGAATTGACACAAATTTGCACATACGGTATAGATATTTTTTAACAATAAATTCAAAGGGTTGAAAATCAAAAGTTGTTTTTTCCAAATACATACAAGTCGATATAAGTGATACCTAAGTCAACAACAATATGACAAGAGCAGAGAAGCCTGCACATTAAACCCAATTCATTTATCTATAAATTACTATCATGCCCTGACACTGAAGGGCATGACTACAGAGACAAATTTGACAAGCTAGATGGTCAGTATTTGTCCTCCCATAGCCTGTGTCATATGATTCATTGCTCTTAAATAGCCACATCGAGCGAAAGAATCGATCGTCGCGAGAACAACAAGTGAAAGGAGGGCAACATATTGGCAGGAAGCAGCAAAGGTGTTTGTGCTCTATGTCTGTGACATGCATACAAATTCTGTCTTCAAGTGAGTTCATTTTTCAACTGTAGGCCTGCCCAGGAGACTAAGGGCAACAAATCTTCTCTGGAAAGGAAAGACTCAATCTGCAATCAACCTTCTGCAAGATGATGTCCTTGTCGCTGATCCGGGAACCAAGTAAGCTTTGGATACATCAGTTTTGGTCCGGAAAACGTCAGAAACACAATATATGTCACATTTCAAATGATATGCTCCTCTATCAGTAAGGCCACTTTAACAGAAAAATGTTTTCCTTCTTTCCACAAGATAGTTGCCCGTAAAGATGACGAAACCAAAGTACAAATTGAGGGGGAAAAAAGTGATGATAATAATAATGATAATAATCCTAACTCATCTACAGTAATCCCTTGCAATGACCTTTCATAGTCTAACTGCTTCACAAATATTCATCATGCATTGTGTTCAGCATTCTGATTGGCTTAACAGTTCCCAAGAGAGTCCATCCATCCGTTATCCTCAGTAGGGTCGCGGGGGTGCTGGAGCCCATCCCAGCCATCTTCGGGCAGTGGGCAGGGGACACCCTGAACTGGTTGCCAGCCAGTCGCATGGCACACAGGGACAGACTATTCGCTCGCTCATTCACACCTAGGGAAAATTTTGACCGGCCAATTAACCTGACATGCATGTTTTTGGAATATGGGAGGAAACCGGAGTGCCCACGCAAGCACGGGGAGAACATGCAAACTCCGCACAGGAAGGTTGGTAGCTGGATTTGAACCCATGACCTCAGAACTGTGCCGCACACGTGTAACCACTGCGTCGCCGTGCTGCCCCTCCTAAGAGAGTATTTATTGGTAAAAGAATACCTTGCATTTCATCGGAGAACATTTGTACGAAAATAAAGGTTACGACTCCATGGATTTGATGGTTATTTTAGATGAGCATGGCACAGCTATAACCAAAATTCAGCAGGCCACACTTTTAGGTGCAAAGGTGAGTTTTAAAGGGTTGGCGGGTTTGGAACTTGAGAAACAAGGAATTACTGTAATAAAATTCTTCTTGACATATCGCCAAACTGTTTCGCTATATTTATTTCTGATGTATCCTATTGCATTGTATTTAACCTTTAAAGCTTTTTGCGCTACACGACAAAAAGTCTTTTTTAAACTTAATTGTATTTTTATAATTTTGGTGGCCACAGAAATATTTTATGTATGTATGAATGTAAGTAATTTCTTTTCAAATATATTTTTGCAAGTGATTTTTCTTATATACCAGTATAAAAATGGGAATGGGAGTGGGATGTAACTGTTTTCACAAAGCCAAATATTTGCATCTCAAATCATATTTTATCTACCAAGAATGTAAATCCATTGGGAATTAGTTCGATGATATAAGTAACAAAAACGGGATCATCATTTTCACTGTGGTGCAAAATTAAAAATTAAAAAATAAGTTAAGGGAAGTCAGCAAGTGACAATTTATCCCAAAATTGAAATAGTGTGACCCTGGGCCAAGAGACAACGATATGTTTCAATAATATTTGTTGTAGAAAAATAAAAAGTGTCAAACATAGTGACACATTAGAAGGACTATGGCATAAAATGGCCATTATAATGGCATTGACCTGACAAGGACTCAAAAGAGTTTAATACAAGGGAGCAATAACAAAAAACTGTGTAATATAATTAAACATGACAACGCAGATACATAAACAAATCTCAACTAAAATCAAGGAAATACAAACTGACAAATAGTGCAGAAATAATTATACAACAACACTTGTGAAGAAAACAGTTCAAGGTTTCCTTCCTCTGGCCCAGAGATTGTTATTGAATAGAACCTTATAATTCAGTGCGTGTCAGAGGAAAGACACCTCTAAAAGTTTCCATTAGTGCAGAAATCATAATATTAATGCACAAAGAATACATAACTAGACAGAGTGTCTGAGCATGGCCATACAATTTGAAATATTGATTTAAAAACAATACGTATGTACAGGTATGAATATGTAATGTGCTGAAGCTACGTCTGTCGCAAAGAGATGGCAAACCACCAGAGGGATGGAAATGCTGTTGACCCTTTCTAGGTTATTACAAGAAGAAATTGGAATGAAAATAGCACTAATAAAATAAAAAAAATGCAAATGGAAATGTCTGTTATCAAATTGAAGGAAATCAATATACATAAGTAAAATGATTAACCTACACCACCATAGACTGTTTGCCAGACAATCATTGAGAAAAGCAATTACAATATGCAAAAGCTATAAAAAAAAAATTGAAATGGAAATTGTGAATTTTAATTGGAATGTTCCCAATGAAGAAGTCAACCAAAATGATATGCTAACAATAACAAATTGTAAGGGCGATCAATAGTCTAAACACGGTACTGCTATTTAGTGTTTGTAAAATATGAGTTAAAGTTGATAAAATTGATGATACCCAGCTAAACTAAAAACAAATGTCAGTTAACCTGCTTCCTGAAGCACAATCGTGATTTGTCATAAGACGAAGCCTGGGAAATATCAATGTCGTCATCCTAGGAGATGGATGGTAACAGTTAGAGCTTCTTAAATTCTACAAATACAATAATATAGTCTTGTAGCAGCCCAAACAATGGTAAACAACAACATTGTTATGAAACTTTTGGATTGCCATCTTCTTGAAAATTGTGCATTTTAAGTCTTAGCTTAGCTTTCTTACTAAATACTATATATGTGTTTCTCTAGAAAAATAATGAAAATTATATTTAAATTGACCAACTTTTTTGGGTAAAACAACAACTGGAGGCAGTATGAAACATGTGAATTACATAGAAACGATCACACCACAAAAGTATTTATTTTTCACAGAGGATAAAGAATATATGATTTTGAATGGTATTCGTGTGTATGTATTGCGCACGAATGTGCTGTAATTCTCAGACAGATGTTTGGAACAAAACACCACATGTGTTTTTAGTAAGAGATTGGCATTTTTGTGAAAGTTGACTCAGCTGATTATGTCTCCCTTAAAGTAATACAACACAAATGCAGGTTGTGTTGTAACAATTGGTGAAATTCTTCAAGACTTTAAAATGATTGTTTGTCTTTCCAGATGTCACTACAGCAACCTAGCCTTCTCGCTGCTGGCCCATGTGATGTCTGAGCGTGTGGTCAACGTCGACTACCAGCGCTGGGTCTCTGATAACATCCTGGATCGATTAGGCATGGAGGACACTGGTTTTGACATCACGCCGGGGCTCCAAGGACAGGTGGCTGTGGGCGTGTACTCCAATGGAAAGCCTGCTCCTCTCTACGACCTAGGTTGGTACCGCCCATCAGGTCAGATGTTCTCCACAGCGGCAGACCTGGCCAAGCTGGCAATGATGCTGCTGGGGGCCTATCATCGCAAGCTTCTGGACCCAGACTCCTTAAAGATCATGCTCACACCACTGTTTCGGTGTGATAAAGATTACTTCGCCAATCGCACAGGGACGCCGTGGGAGGTGAACGAACTGTTGGGCTATGAGATGCTGCGGAAAGACGGCGACCTAGATGGATACTCTGCCACATTCTCCCTGGTGCCAAGACTCAAGTTGGGCCTGGTCGTGCTCATGGCCGGCAGCCGGTCTCAAAAGCAGGATGTGGTGGCCAAAGCTTACAGCCACATCATCCCAGCCTTGGGAAGAGCCTTCAGGGAGGCCCGAAGGGTTCTCTCGGCGCCCCTAAACCCGGAAGCCTATATGGGATTCTTCACTTACAGCAACGTCACCTTTTACGAAATCAAAGCTGACCCCGATGGCGTCCTCATCATGCAGCAATTTGGCCCTCAGATAGAAGAACTAATTCCGCAGATGTACCGAACTATAAAGCTCAACTACCTGGTGGAGCGCGTCTTCAA
This sequence comes from Urocampus carinirostris, assembly GCF_059441175.1. Taxonomy (NCBI): domain Eukaryota; kingdom Metazoa; phylum Chordata; class Actinopteri; order Syngnathiformes; family Syngnathidae; genus Urocampus; species Urocampus carinirostris. Next base: position 36,848,168 of record NC_142354.1, read on the forward strand.
GGTGGTTTTCGAAAGAGAGTATCCCTGCGTTCTCAGGGTTGGCACAGCTTCTGTGTCCCTGGAGGCACAGGATGGACAGCTGTTTAACTTCTACGCCTTTGACAAGCGCGGAGTATCACCCGGCTTCGATGCACCAGGCCTAAACACGTACAACGTTCTGCGGATAGCACGCAAGCCAACATTCTCCAGCTGAGTGGCAGCCATCTAAATGTGACTGTAACTAAGGCCATTACGTGTTGGGAAAGTGAGTCATCTCAGCTTTTCACAGTGGGAACACGTCATATTGTCTCTTGCCCGGATGCAGCCTTTCCTCTGCTCTCCATTAAGTCATTACGTTCTGTGTCTTTTTGTCTTTCACTTCTTACTTGATGGGGGTATTTATTCAGGAATAGGAAAATTGGTAACTGTACATATGTTACTTTTTATCAGTTGTCGCTATTCAAATTCTATGTCAATGGTTTTGTCTCTGAAAATCAGTTTGGTGAGGGTTTTCTTTTGGGGATTATGCTTAGTGCTACAACACTCAATACCAGACAAAAGGTGAATCATTAAAAAAAAAATGTCTGGTTTCACATGATGACACCTTCAGCAAAAATTGTGTCGACATGATTAATATTTCCTTTTTTTTCATGTTTCATGTTTCATGTTTCAATTTCAAGTTTGCAAAGATAAGTAAAGCCATGAGATACTGTAGGTATCACACACAAAAACAAAGCACCTTCTTACAGGGTTAGAGCCTGTTCATATTCCGACTACGGCTCCAGACAAATTGACTAACTCAAGATTAAGGATTAAGGATAACATTATTGCAGATATTCAGGTTTTCTGAGGCCATGTAAAAGGGCACAGAAATCTGAATATACACTTTTCTGGAACAAACTAATTGGTTGAGTTCCTAAGAAGTAAAAAACATTGTTACGTCTTTACTTTGATGAAAGTCAAAAGTTGAATGCGGAAACAATGTTTATTCGCGCATGTAGGTTGAAACCATTTTCAAGGGACCTAGCGCTGGTGTTTTGTATGTGTAATTTAATATGAAAATTAAATACATGTCAAATACATATATGAGAGCAAACACTGAAATTCAGAGTACACTAAATGGAAAATGCTTAATGGAACAGCTGAACTTCATAGAAAGTTACAGAAAGGCAGTTGTCGGTGGCAGGTGAGTGGTGACTAATGAGATGTAAATTTGATTGTGATTGGTTAATTCCACACACAGCCAGTTTGCCAAATGTGCATGCTCGGAAACCACATAATCTTAAATAATTATTATTACAGACTTCTGCTTTGTTTTCTGTTTTTTGATTTTGTATAATCGCACGTGTTGTGGGAAAAGCATGTAATTTTGTTGCTGTTTTGTAATATAAAAAAACTGATTGCCTTTGAACCAAGGAGTGTAGAACTCGGCTTTCTTGCCTCACATCTTAAGAAGGAGCGGGCAGTGGTTTTAAAACCTACGCTCAAAAGAGAATTGCAGGCCATTATACTGCCAACTACTAGTTATCTGTTGAAACATTCATCCGTCAAAACTGGCTTTACTAATACACACACACTATCTATCTATTTATACACACACACATATACATACACACATACTTATATATACACACACATATACATACACACATATAAATATATATATATATATATATATATATATATATATATATATATATATATATATATATATATATATATACACATGCATATACATATACATATACATATATATATACACACATATATATATATACATATATATATATATATATATATATATATATATATATATATATATATATATATATATATATATATATATATTCGCAATTCTCTTCACAACCATGTACAGTATCCATGTGAGCAATCTATTATACAAAGGAGGTGTAGGAAGGTCGACTAAATTATTTAAAAACAAACTCTCTTTTCCCAGCAATATTGATATGGGCAAGTTCCAGCACATAATAGGATGTGCAGAATTTAAAATTTTATCAGGCTTCAAACAAGCTAACTAGCTATCCAAGTCTCGCGTCAGTGCTTCATCACTTCAAAAGCAAGGAACTTCCACTTCAGTAGCTTGCAAGAAATAAGAACATAGAAAACTGCTGACAGTGGTCAAGACCTTACAGCAGGCTGTATGCATTTCTTTTGTGTTTTGATAGGTTCAGATTACTGAAAAATCAAAGCCTGATAGGAGTTTACACTGACAACCCATATGAAAGTAAATGATTAAAATGTATAGAATTTTGTCTGTCTTACTTATTTTTATACGGATTGAATCGCATGTGCAGTAAAGCTTCCTCATAATAATACAATGAATACAATGTTTTTATTTTTGCCTTGTGTTGCGTGCAATCTTGATTGATATGTCTATACTTTGAGTGGACTCAAACTCGCTGCACTATTCCTACCCGTGGGACGATAGTTTAAGTGCCCTGCCATATTATCAGTTTAATGTATGTGTCAAGCGTGGGTTTTGTATAAAAATATATATTAATTTATTTTTTGCTCTTGTAGCATAATACATATTATTGACATCATTTGATGAGTAAGTGTGGCTTACCAGTGAATGTGGGTTGTTAAGTAAGAATTAGTTTGCCAGTTTAATCCATCCATCCATCCATCCATCCATTATCTGCACCGCTTATCCTCAGTAGGGTAGCGGTGATGCTAGAGCCCATCCCAGCCACCTTCGGGCAGTGGGCAGGGAACACCCTGAACCGGTTGCCAGCCAGTCGCAGGGCACACAGAGACAGACAACTCACTCACTCATTCACACCTAGGGACAATTTGGACCGACCAATTAACCTGACATGCATGTTTTTGGAAATGTGGGAGGAAACCTGAGTGCCCGGAGGAAACACAGGGAGAACGTAAAAACTCCGCACAGGAAGGGTCGATCTCAAGACCACAGAACTGTGCCACACAGGCGCTAAACACTGCGCTTCCGTGCTGCCCCCAGTTTAATCCTGTACCTCTCTAAATCATGTTCATTTTTGTCCTTGGATTCTAAATCAATGTGTTTTATGTTTCTTTTAAAATCCAGATTGATATTTTGTAAAATCCAAGTGATTATAATCCTATAAAGCTTATGTGAAACTTGTAATATCAAGGATTTATGTGAAGAATTTTTGTATTACGGTCCATGAGTGCGCAAATGTTGTACAGCTTATTTTGCATTCCTTATCAGGATAAATACACTCAATTTATGTAAAGAATAAATGATAGTACCATGCACTAATCAGGCAATGTTTTTCTCCCAGCCTTTCACAACCATGTGGCAACCAAAAAAAACAGGTCAGCTCCCTTTAAGCGAGCCTCATGATATTTAAAATACATACAGACACTCCACTACTTGCGACCATTTAACTAACGTAAAACGGTGGACACGAACATTTTTTTTCAGGATGTTGAAAAATATCTGGACATTGCTGTAACTTAGATTTTGTATTGTGTGCACCTTTTTCCGAGTACAGGACTGTACTGTAGTGCTTCTTTCACGCCGCTACCAGCATGTGGCACTGTGAAAGGTCACCCAGCATAGCCCGGAAGTAAAAAATCCGCTTCCTCTTCCTCTTCCTACTCAGTGTGCAAACATCTCTCCTTCACTTGCTCGTAATCCCATCGCTGCCAACAATGTAACCTGTCATTTTGTGTGGGTAATGGATTTCTCCTCATTCATGAAAAAATACTAAGAAATACTTACGGTCTCTTTGGAGAGCAACAACTGTCAGCACCTGTCTATTGTAAACACACCGAACTCTCTCCAAAACTAAACTCTCGCGCTACCCTACACTCTCGCACCAACTCTCGTGACATTCGTCGCCCTACTGACATCCTTCATGCACGCCTACACTCTCTCCAGCGCGCTAGAGTCAGAAATTACTCTAGCCAACATGTTGTGCTGCGATTAAGACACTTGTTTGTGAACTGTGTCTGCAGCTGTCTATCTTACTCAACTTGCGCATCAGTCAATATTAACATATCCGTAGGAGTACGACAAAAACATTCTCAAATAAAAACCTCAATATACTTTAATGACTAAAATTTAGAAGCATATACAATTCCAACAGCATGTACACATGCTGGGCCATGCCACTGATCTTAAGCTCTCTCATCCCTTGTGCACATAAAGTCATAGATTGTAAGCCGCAGTGTTTAGAATACAGAAAAAAATAGCGACTTGTTGTCTGAAACTTACGGTAAATAACTCCAATAATCAATAAAAACTGAGCATTCTCAATTACTTATCTCTGTATGCTGCGTGTTTTTGCCAACCCTCTAAAAGGGCTTGGATTTGTACCTAGAAGTTTGGCCTGCTGAGTTTTTGTTGTAGTCGTGGCCTGCTCATCTGAAATGTTTCCAGCTTCAGTAAGAGTATTTAAATGTACATTGCATGCGAACAGGGAAATATTTTTGACATTAGCAGAAAGGCCTCCGCTTGTGCTCTTCTAGCTCTTTACAGCATAATCCCTGAAAATGGACTTCAATTCACTGTGACCCCCGACACCGCTGGGGATTATTCATATAATACGCAATCGCGCAGGTTGAGGCTGCCGCGCGCTGTCAGAAGTGAGAGGACCGAAATAACTTGCGTAATGCCAACGCTTACATCTAATCTTTTCTTCGAGGCTGCCTGTCGTCCTGGTCAACCTGGAAATATAAAGAAAAAGGTCAAAATGTCATCAGATAAAAATGTAAATGTAATTTTGAAATGACAATGGAACGTGACAAGTGATTTAATTCGTTTGTAAAGGTGGGCGTACGTCTAACTATTTTGGACAAAATGCAATTTGTTAACCCATTATAAAATAATTCAAGCCACAACAGATTGTGTATTGCTGAAAAAAAGGAAAAGTTTTGGGGCAGAAAGCTTGTTTTCAGATTTATTTTTCTCAGGATAAAATAATAGACCGCCTTGGCAACAAGCTTCATTGAGTGAGTGATAACAGTGAGTAGCTAAAATAATAGACAACATTGGCAACCGCCTTCTTTGCAAATGTTATACCATAAATGACGTACTTAATATTCTCCCCTTTTTCATATAAAAAAAAGAAAAAAAAAGATACTTTATTTTAAATGTAATCCAAATTTTAAATCTTATCAAACATTAAAGGTTTGCAATTTATCAAAGGTAACAAGATGCAAAAGCCCGCTCGTAATGATGCTCACAGAATCTAAATGATAAAAATACTTTAAATTGAAATCAATTATAAGAGAAGTTCTAAGAATTGGTTATTTCAGCAATTACGTAAATGCACACACAAATTGCATCTCTCGCCTACCGGATTGCTCTGTTGATTATCAAATCATGGTTATCAGAAAAGTCTTAAAGGGTTACACAGACCGAAATGGCACCATCTGCTGATCTGAAACCTACCTGAGGGCAAGGACAAACTTCAAACTTCAGCATGATGAAAATGAACAAACGTTGAGAAGGGGAACACACTTGAGGTAATTCCTCCTTATAGGATGACCAAAAATCTAGTAATTACCAAAACAACATAATATGATGCTCATGTGGCATTACATATTCTATAACGATTCGATTTATAAAAAAGCTCTGCTGTGGATATTGTTTTCGCAAGTCACGTATACTGATGGGTACATTTTGTCCACGGTGTCATGATTGCTGATTCGGGGCACCTGCGACTGCCTCGTTGGAGCCGACAGCCCTGAGCGCTGATTGGTTCATGGACTCCTTTTAAATCCCCGGCTTACAAGAGGAAGCTGTCAGACCGTCTGTGAACATAAGCTCCGTAACTTCCGACAGTTTCCTGCCCGGTTTTCTCCTGCCTGATACCTGTTGCCGACCTGTTTTCGGACCCGTTTCTGCCCTGCTCTTCCGTCCCGGCCCTCGACCTGTTTAGCCCTGTTTTCTACCTGATACCTGTTGCCGACCTCGTTTCTGGACTCGTTACCGCCCTTGCTCTCCCGTACTGGCTATCGACCAGTTTTCCTGCTGCCTATGCCTATCCTCGCTCAACACGGAAGTGCCACTTCCGCGTTTCTGCCATCGGCTACCCGTGTCCGACGATCCTCGTATCGTGGAAGCAAACACTGCTCCCTCTTTATCAGTAAAACTGAGTAAAACGAACGCTATTGGGTCCTGTCTCCGTTTCTGGCTTGTGACACACGGGACTTCAGATGTTTGCCAAAGCAGGACCATGGACAAATTTATGTGTACAGTTGACTGTAGATGTGATGAGAAGCCAGGGAAAACGGTGAGCTGTTGTGAGTTGGAGGCAGCATGCAATGATGAGCAGAGAAATCCTGTACTTGCTTTGCAGCTAGTAGTTTGGCTAAAGTGCAATTAGCCTCTTCAGGACCTTAGGATTGGACTACCTGGTCCCAGGTTGACCCACCAGGATTATTCTGGCCGTACACCATGGCAGCAACCTCTGTTGAATGATATTGGATGATGTCCTCAAGAAGCAGCAGTTGACGCTTGATTATACATGGACACATTGTCCCATCTGTGGTTGTCTGTCAATGACAGTTTTTGGCGAGCTGTGTGGTCGATGGGTGCTTTATCTTTAAAGTTGACTCTCTGGTTAGGGAAGGGAAAAGCCGCTCCGGGCCAGATCTCTATCAGGCCAGTAAGATCGATGGTCGTGCAGATAAGAGCAATGGCTACTAGCTCAGCTCTACACATCACGGAACCAAATGAGCTCACAGGATAAATAATAGAGCTGGACGATCATTACCTTTCTTTTGTTGTTGTTGCTCGCGTCTTATTTTTTTTTCCTCCTTTCATCCCTCATTCTCCTCCAATGATCCCGTACAGATATCCTTTGTACCGGATGGAGAAGCTTGAGCTGTAGATTATTTTACAATTGTAACAATGTATACTTGTGGGCTTTGTTGTGGGCATCAGAGGAAGTCCTGGGAGTACGTCATCAGGTTGAGTTTTTGCAAGATACCTTGCACAAAACAAAAAAATAATCAAATGTTTAAGGCAACCCATTTCATACACTGACAATTTACCTGGAATTTATTTAGTACTTTGATCTCTTTCATCTGTTGAGTATCTTTTCTGTTTTAAAAGACACCCTTCGAATTGGCCTTTATTTAGGAAGCCAAGGTCTGGACCTGTATCTCACAGCAATAACACAGAAACCTTGAAATTCTTGTCCGACAATTATAATCTCCGACAAAATATTTTTCACAGTATAAATGCCAGAAGAAATTGAAAATTAGAATCATGTTATTGGTTAATAAGGGTTAAATCAAAGTTGGCAATAAAACCAATTATTTTTTTCCCACTGCTCATAACGTACTCTTCTTCCTTACATTGTGTCTGCAGAAAGGAATGGTTAACATCAAATCGCAACACATGTAGTCCAGTCTAGTTCAAAACGTCATATCAATCAGTCAGCCAAAGTATTTAAACATGATATCACTCCATTGTTGACACAGATTCACACAACTGAAGACATATTCTCCTACAATCATATATAAATCAATTACATTTCTCATATGATTCGTTAAAAGGAAAATGTAGCGAACTAGACCTATTGTCAATAGATTTTGTTAGTGAATGGCTCAAATAAATAAACAAAATGGGCTAATTGTGCTGTTTCAGTCACTGAATTGACTGTCTACTAGCATCATTAAAATAATCAACTTATATAGTCACTGAAAAAGGGTTTTCGAAAAACCACTTCATACTGAACCCCACAAAAACAAAAGAACTCATACTGGACTTCAGGAGGAAAGGCAGGAATCAAGCACCACTCATTTTAAAAGGAGACTGTGTAGAGAGAGTCCACTCCTGATGACCTCTCCTGGTCTGCAAACACCAGAGCGGTGGTAGGGAAGGCCCAGCAGTGACTCCATTTCATGAGAGTGCTCAGGAAAAATCAGCTGAAACAGCAGCTGCTGGTGTCCTTCTACAGACCCACAGTGGAGAGCATTCTGACATACTGCATTACGGTGTGGCATGCTGGGTGCACAGCAGCAGACAGGAAAACACTTCAGAGGGTCATCAACACAGCCCAGAGAATCGTCGGTTGCTCTCTACCCAGTCTGGAGTACATTGCCTGCTCTCGCTACCTCAGCAGAGCAGAAAACATTATCAAGGACTTTTCTCACCACCACCTCTTTGACCTGCTGCCTTTTGGCATCTCCTACAGGTCAAACAAAACAAAACACTTTGCACAATGTTGCCTATTTTGCACTACCGCATATTGCACTAATACTATCCCAGAACTGTATGTAAACACCCTACATGCCTACACTTTCTTGTTTAAATATTGTGTAAATTATCTTTTATCTTTTTTTTAATCCTCACTGTAAGACGTGTAACTGGAGTGCCACGTCCAATTTCGTTGTCACAATATGTTCAACCCGTTTTGTAACAATGATAACAAAGGTATATTCTATTCTATTCTATTCTATTCTATTCTATTCTATTCTATTCTATTCTAGTCTATTAAATAAACCACCAAATATCAATATGAAATGCTTTGGTTGCACTATTCTCTCATCTCATCTCATCTCATTAGCTGCACCGCTTATCGTCAGTAGGGTCGCGGGGGTGCTGGAGCACATCCCAGCAATCATCGGGCAGTGGGCAAGGGACACCCTGGACTGGTTGCCAGCCAATTGCAGGCATTATTCTCTGTCATTCATAAACATTGCATTATTAACTTAAGCCAGTCTCTAAGCACTACATTGTAAACATTTTCTCAATTTCATGTTTAGCCTGGAGTGCCATGTCTAACCTCGTGCCATGCAAAGTTTTCACAGTAAACAAATTTTAATTCAATATGAGTACCTTATATTTTGGCCAGGTCAGTATTGTATAATTATCATCGCTACGCTCTGACTTTACAATTGTGCAAATGTTAATGCTTAGTTCCTTTGTTAATCTTATCTAAATGCAAATGTAAAGGAATGTAAAGGAATGCATCAATGGTACTGAATCAACCAAATATATTAATTCCTCTGAACCGATGTCTTTATTATGCTCAACAAGCCCAACAAGTTTCCAATACATTTTAAATGGAGAGCGAATTCAGAATGCAATGGTTTCTGTAAAAGTATCCCCCTGAGGTAACACTTCAATTAATGAAAGTTGTGTGATAAAAATGTGCCTCCCCCTTATTATTTTATGGAATAAGATAAATTAAAATCCCACATAGTCCATATTGACTTTATCCAAACTACTTGCATGTATTTATATTCATTAATTATGGATCATTTTGGAACAGTGGGTGAGTTTCACATTATAACACCCCTCAAATATATAACCATCTTATCATTACCATGATCTAAAGTGTCACCTTAAATTCAGACGCCTAGCTTTCAATGTCTTTTATGTCAAGTCAAGACAAATTTATTTGTTTAGCCCTTAATCACAAAATGTCTCAATGGACTGCAAATGTCACACCATGCCCTGATCTGAAACCAACATGAAGGCAAGGAAAAACTCAAAAACCTCAGCATGAGGAAAAGAAGAAACCTTGAGAAGGGGCCTTACAAGTTGCAATCCCTCTTCCAGAATGACCAGAGTGCACTTAATTTAGTATTGGGTAACAATACACAAAACATAGTGAACATCAATGAAAAAACTTAAGTAATATGTAGTAATTTGTCCAGAAAGTGCATGACAGCAACAACGCCTTGAGCCTGTAAAATTGTCCAAAAACTCCATGACAGCAACGACGCAGCTTCCCATCACCCTCGGCTGGTCGATGCAGACGCTGACATGCTTCAGGCCTAGACGTTGGTCCTCTAATTCATCTTGAATCGTTCTTCTCCCTCGTAACACTACTAGCTAGGCAGTCGGAAAAGACAGGAAAAGAAAAGTATGAGGTGAGCATCAATTATAAGCAATTGAATAGAAGTGGGTCTTAAGTCAGATAAGTTAGATTTAAAAACTTCCACTGAGGTTGCAGATCTCTAGAGGTAGAGCATTCCACAGCATCGGGATGGAGAACGTTTTCAAGCCTACAGACTTCTCCTTTGCCCTTGGAGTCACAAGTAGACCAGCATTCTCCGAGCGGGGGCTCCATGTAACCTAGGGGAAATCAAACAGGAGAGATAAGAGGTGGCAAGTCCGTGCAAACATTTGTATGTTGGTAAAAGAACCTTAGAGTCACATCCTAAGCAAACTGGGAGCCTGTGCAAGTTAGCTAGTATAGGATTGATGTGGTCAAACTTTCAAACTTTCAGTCAAAAACTCGCTGCCAGATTTTAAACCAGCTGCACAGTTTGATGACTGAATGTGATCTCCAGGTCCCATGCCTGTAATCTCAGCATCTGTTTGTAACTCATTTGTCCACAAGACGGTCAGTTGCAGGTCAAACTGTGCCTCATTGTCTCTGTGATGACCACTTGAAATCCACTGATTAAATGACACTTGCCCCCAACCCAGCAAGATTTTGTACAGCTGGTAAAATGTGCCCCTTTGAACTGTTTCAGATGAGCCACTTTCACAGAGTCTATTGTCTTTCATGGTCCCCTCGTAATGTCCGGCGCAAATCTGAATCCTAAAAAAATGTATCATGCTTGCATATTGGGATAAGACAGTATTTTATCACAGTTTTTCTCATTGCCCAACATTTTGCGCTAAATAAATGACCCACTCTAGTAAAAATTCATAAAGCTAGATTAATTGTATCCTCATTGCTTCTTCAGCCCAAACATCCTGTGTTATTATAATTTTAAATTCTTATCATCCTTCCTTAAGGCTAATCAATTATATTTTTTGTGAGACATTAACCAAACATCTGTTATGTTCTCTACAACATCCATCTTGCAGGGCCTGTTGTTACAGCAAATGTGCAATCAAATAAAATCTAATTTTGTATCTTGCTTGTGAAAAATCAACAGTAACAAAATTGAACGCAACTTAACTTTCAAAATTCCCTTTTAATGGTATTTTTTAAGCAATTAACTACTTCCTCCACTCAAACAAATGTCAAATGACGCATAATCATCAATAACGAACTGCCTAACCGCATGGCATACCAATTATTGCTACTCCTGTTCTGTTTTTCGGAAAAAGAAAACAACTCATTAAACAATGAATCAGAACAGCCACATCAATAATAAACTTCAATCACTTTCTGTGTGTAAGTGTCCATTATTTGAGTTTATCAATCTAAAATGTACTTATTTAATCATTCCTTGTCCTCTCCATCCCTATTTTACGAATTTGCAAACAAACAATGAAGAAAATACTAATCCATATGGTTAAAATCAGCCAAAAATTTGGATTTTTATTTTATGTACATGTAAATATAAGAAAATAAACATACTCAAAAAGCTCCTTGTGTACTTTTTAATCCGTCTCCAATTTATGTTATTGGTTAAGACAATCATGGGCTCACAAAGCGAGACCAGCATTCAGACGTACACATGCACGCACGCATATGTACCGACCAGGGTTGGGTAGGGTTATTTTAACTTGATTACGTTCAATTACTTTTGGATTACTCCAATACCAAATATGCAAATAAAAGACAAAATAAACTAAATATGAATAAAATTATGACTCACAACACGTGGTAAGCTTTCTCTCCTGGCTTTGATCTCTTTGATCTCCGGCAAAACTAACATAAAATGCGCCAGAAACAAAATGAAAATAGATCCAAACAGCTTGCCAACATAATTTTTGCCATACCATGGATTCCGTTACTCCCCAAGGCTGCACAAAATTTAATAATTTTATTCATATTTAGTTTCTTTTGTCTTTTATTAGCATATTTGGTATTGGAGTAATCCAAAAGTAATTGAAAGTAATCAGGTTATAGTAACCTTACCCAACCCTGGCACCGACACACTATTGCACACACACGTGGCGCAAAAAAATCTCACAACACGAATACCATGATTCAATTGTTTGTTTGTTTGTACATGATTCAGATTGAATCGTTTCTTGTACATGATTCAATTGTTTGTTTGTTTGTACATGATTCAAATTGAATCGTTTCTCCGGCGCCGTCACGAATGGCAGCCACTCCAGCAGCTCCCGTGTTATTTTTCGATTGTTCTCAGTTATTTTCGATTGTTCTCAGCTTAGGGATGCTGCTGGAAAAGTGAATTTCCCTTCGGGGATGAATAAAGTATCTATCTATCTATCTATCTATCTATCTATCTATCTATCTATCTATCTACCAAACTAGGTTTAAATCAAGTACGAACAGTACTTTATTTCATCTCGTTATAATTATTTTAACTTTTCCAAAGCCTAATTATCTTCACTGACCTCAGCTCACAATCATCCTTTACCTGCTCGCTCAATAGTATGGTTTAAGAATGGTCTGGAACCTGGCGTAAATCCAATCAGCTGTCCCTATCAACTCTCCATGCATTTTTGTTTTGATCGTTTTCCTCTAAATCCTTTCATTTCATATAATATATTGGTTCAATTTCAATCAACAATATCCGAATTTTTCTTTAAGGTCGACTTAACCACCTTTTATGTTCAAACGACAATCTCATCGATAATGGCTTGAATCCAATCAAAATCACAATAACCCAGAACCTCAATTTGACAATGAATGAGAAGCAATTTTGCAAAGCTGTCAAGCATAAGCATATTTTAGGCGACCCATGAATTCTAATACTTAATCTTCGACGGACATCCCCACATAAACAACCAAACTAAGTCGACCACTCGCACTTCCACATTTGACACTTAAACTGCGAAGATCAATCCAAAACACACATACCGAAGATTGACAACAACAAAAACAACGAAGTGCCGCAGGGACCACCTCTGTCAGGGACTAGTATACTCAGGACTTTAGTGCCGCGCACTAACAGCCATGCACATACAAATTTCACTCACCACAGATGCTCCAGATGCCACCTCTACAGATCATGCGTCAGTCCCTCATTCAGAAGACACGGCAAAGAGGTCAAGCCTCAGAAAGGAAATTCACCGCCCCGGCCAAGGACTTAGCCTGACATCAAGCACCGTGACTGTAACCTCAAGGCGCATTGCAGACCATCTTCGAGGGGCCGAAAATGTCAAGTATAAACTTGAGTAATAAGGAGAGAAGGCATCAATGGATTTTAGTTGCAAGGAGGACAGGGGTGGAAGCATTCAAATGAGGGGTTCAAATAGCTGTTTTGAAGCCTTCCCCTGAACTACTTTTTTTATATTACATCGTCAAGGTTACAATAAGAAGATGAAAATGAAATAAAATGATCTGCATTTATATAGCGCTTTTCACGTCAAGACTTCCCAAAGCGCTTTACAGTGTGCTTCACATTTCCCAATAGCGGCCGTGCAGCCATGTAAGGCGCTAACCTGCTTATTGGGGGCATTAGGGGTTCAGTGTCTTACCCAAGGACACTTCGACATGTAACACGGAGGAGCCGGGATTCGAACTGCGATCTCTTGATCCCAAGACGATCGCTCTACCTCCGCCCCAATGAGGATGATGAGGATATCAAAGCACGGCAACATGATTGGACAGTAGTGAAATAACGCATATTAAGCGAGACAAAGGAATGCAATTGTAGACAGCCTTGGCTACCGCCTTCTTTGCAAATGTCATACCATAAATGACTTACTTAACGCTAAATTTGGTTGTCCTTCTGAAAAAAAAATGGTTCTTTTTATTTAATTTTTTTTAAGTTATTGTTTTATGTGGAGTAATTGTTCTGCAGCTGTTTTTGTACAAGTAGGTTGTTTCCTTTTGTTTTGTGTTTAATGTTCCATCTATCCATTATTTGCACCGTTAATCTTCAGTAGTGTGGCGGGGTGCTAAAGACCATCCCAGCCACCTTTCGGCAGTGGGCAGTGGGACACCCTGAACTGTTTGCCAGCCAGCCGTAGGGTGTGTTTGATGTCGTTTTTTGTTAATGATAAAGAATACAAAGAAAAATAACACACAAATAATATGTTGGATTAAAATATATATGTATTCAAAAGGGCGGCACAACAGCTGAGTGGTTAGGGCCTCCACGGCACAGTTCTGAGGTCATGGGTTCAATTTCAGTTACCGGCCTTCCAGTGAGTTTGCATGTTCTCCCCATGCATGTCAGGTTAATTGGCCTGTCCAAATTGTCCCTAGGTGTGAATGAGCGATTGAGTTGTCTGTCTCTGTGTGTCTTGCGACTGGCTGCCAACCAGTTCAGGGAATCCCCTGCCCACTGCTGAAGATTCCTGGGATGGGCTCCAGCACCCCCGTGACCCTCCTGAAGATAAGTGGTGCAGATAATGGACGGATGAATGGATATTTTAAAGGGGAATAGAAACAGACAATAATCTTAATTCTTTAAATCCAGTCAAGTCATGTTTATTTGTATAGTCCTCGATAACGAGAGGTCTCAAAGGGTTGTACAGACCTTAGACAACGATTACACCATCCCCTGATCTAAAACAACATGAGGGAAAAGAAAAACTTAAAAACCTCAGCATGAGTATATTTAGAAAACCTTGAGAAGGGGTAGCACATAAGGTAATCTTATTATATTCGGTGTCCACTGTTTATTCATTTCCGGCCTTTTGTTCAAATTATATTTGGCATCAGTGTTTTCTCTGTGAAAGGACTAGCTGAGAGGGTTGATGAAAATGTTCTGAGACGGTTTGGACAAAGGCCGTTTGACCAAGAGTACATACTGCAAAGGTGGTTTTAAATAGAAAAGAGAGGTTGGCCCAAATAGGGTTGGATGGGTGGGGTAAAATGTGCTCTGGATGTGAAGTCGGTTAATTTAATCCTTTCAAGAATGTGAGCATGGAATGTATGTAAACGGTGAAGGATAGTTCCGAATGACTGATGTGGAGGGGGCAAACCAGTGTATGCTGTTGGGCTTTTCTGCTGATGAAGGGTTGCATGTAACAGCAACTCACCCCTTGTCGTGCTATGGGCTTAATGTTTGGTGTCAGGTTGGGAGGATAGATAGATAGATAGATAGATATATAGATAGATAGATAGATAGAAAGATAGAGAGAGAGAGAGAGAGAGAGAGAGAGAGAGAAAGACAGAGAGAGAGAGAGAGAGAGAGAGAGAGAGAGAGAGAGAGAGAGAGAGAGAGAGAGAGAGAGAGAGAGAGAGAGAGAGAGAGAGAGAGAGAGAGAGAGAGAGAGAGAGAGAGAGAGAGAGATAGATAGATAGATAGATAGATAGATAGATAGATAGATAGATAGATAGATAGATAGGTAGATACTGTAAATAGAAAAATAGATACTAGTTAACTATTGTATGTTGTCATTGTGGTCAAGAGCAGTGAGCAAGAAAAATGCCGCAGGAGAGGGCATGTTTTCTAAAGATATGTCATTTTATTGGCACAAGGACACATCAAGACATTCACATGGTTCTCAACAATTACACTGACTAATGTAAAATATAACAAATTTCATCTGTGTTAGGTCCATAAAATTGTCTGAAACCAAAGGAACATCCATTCTTGACATATTGTACACATTCAAACCCACATGGATTTTTTAAATGGTTTCCCCTTGGCTTCTAATTGGCTATGTTAAAAACATGAAGCTATTTAGCTAGGCTAATCAATGTATCCAATAATGAGGATTTTGCTGACTTAGATAACAAGGAAGAGCAAACGTTATCATTTGGCCCAATGCATTACAAGGAGTTAATAGCTCCCTCAGGGCTGCATTGACATTTAGTGACTAATCATTGACAGTTTGTCATATTCCAGTAAAAGGATTCCAAAAAGAAACATTAGCTCACGCAGTAAGGAGGACATTTTTTTCTTTTCAACAACACAAATGACATGATTATCTGATCCAACTTGGCTCCTTTTTGTCTGCTTGTGGTTTTTGCCGGCAAACAGCAGGTGCAGCCTAAGTTGAGAAGGAAGAATATGCAGAGCTTTTGGGCCAAGGCAATTACATTAGGCAGATAGAAATGTCCCGCACACCCTTGTCTAAGCGGTTGTATAGGACAAATGGACATGAATGGAAAGCAGGATCATGGCAACCATGCTTTATTTCACATTAGCATCGGGTGAAAAAAAAAAAAGATTATCTGCCCTTGTCCAAATGTCATTTTCCCCAATGTGTCCTCCAATCTCCTTTGGAGTGCAACGCTACATGAGCGGCATTAATTGAGTCCGGTGTGTGTCAAATTTTCTCTGATGTGGCTGCAGATGATTGTAGCGCTTGATTAACAGCCAACACGGCTCGATATACCCAGTTAATTCTGGACTCAAACTGCTGTGATATGATATTTATCCTCACTATAAATGACAGTCGCCTAAAATAGGATTAAAGACAAGTTTTACTAATGTATGCAATACACATAAACATATAAGAGAGAGAGGATAGAGAACAGTAAATATTCTGTTATCAAAGGATAAAGGTTTCTGGATTTCAAAAAATATTGTAATTAATTGGGATTAATAATAATAATAATAATAATAATTTCCTTGTATTGTCATTCTGTGTAACAATGTACACAGAACGAAATGTCGATTGCACCTGACCCGTTGTAGCGAGCCGATGCAGCCGCAGCCAACAGAGGGCGCCGCCGACCACTTTTTAAGTCTTAGGAATGACTCGGCCGGGGCGCGAACCACCGACCTAAAAGCCTCTTTAACCCTTTCCTACAAACTAGTGATAAGTTTAAAGTTTAATAGACGTGAGGAGGGAAGACATTATTGGATTTTTAACTTGCAAGGAGGACAGGGAGAGAAGCCTTCATAGAAGAAATTCCAACCTGTTCTAAAAGCCCCCCCGAGCCCTTATTTTCTAATTACATCTTCAAGGTCACAAAAGTAGATCTGCCCTAAAGGTTTGGTTATCAAAGAACAGCAACATGATTGGCCGATAGCGATAGTGATGTAATAGTGAAAATAACAAACAAAAGCGCGCAATAGCAGCCAAAATAAGGAACTATCCTATATCTCCTTTGCAGGGGTCCAAGATTAAAAACAGAATAATCTAGCAAGAGACGATTCTTGAAATAATGTAATTTTATTCCGTTTTTAGTATCGGACACCAGCAAAGGAGATTGCAAATGATGCCAGGGTTGCTTGGCTATTACTCCTTACTGTAGTTCCTTAATTCTACTTTTATGCCCTGTTTAGAGGGCGGCAGTAGCTCAGGAGGTAGAGCGATCGTTTTAGGATTAAGGGATCCCAGTTCGAATCCCGGCTTGTCCGTGTTACATGTCGAAGTGTCCTTGGGTAAGACATTGAACCCCCAATTACCCCCAATAAGCAGGTTAGCGCCTTACATGGCTGCACAGATCACGGCCGCTATTGGGAAATGTGAAGCACAATGTAAAGCGCTTTGGGAAGTCATTGACTTGAAAAGCGCTATATAAATGCAGATCATTTCATTTCATTTAGATCGTTGTCACAACTGACCAATGATGTTGCTGTTGTTTGATTTCTACTCTGTTTAGGGCCAACCTGCTTTTCTTAACCTTGGAGATTTCATAAAAAGAAAGGGCTCAGGGGGGGGCTTTAGGAAAAGATTTGGAATTTGGCATTGAGAGAGTTCTTTTATATAGTTCTTTCCTGTTTTCCCTGCAAGTTGAACTTTTATTAATATCATCTCTCTTTATTATGAGTGTCTACGAGGTTATAGACTTATCATAACGTTAATTAGAAATATAATATGTATTTAAGTGCTCCGGCTGTGAAACAAAACAAAAGCTACTCTCAGCATTTGAGAAATCGTATTCATCTTCTCATAGCTTTCTCATTACTTTTCAAGTGCTAATTTGGTTTAGCCCACAACAAGCACACTCCTGCAGCATTTGTTTTCGAAACCCTGTGGAGGGAACTGATAAGTTTAATTTGTTCTTAGACGATACTCATCACTCCAAGTAAAAATGCTTTTGATATTGGCTCCGCCAAGTATGCAAATTTCGTAACGGTTTCCCAAAAACATTAAGAAAGTAACAAAAAACTTTTCTAAACATTTATTTATTTATCTTCCAGATAAGTGACTGCAATACACTTGGTTCGACCCTTAGTCAACTCAGTTCTTTATCTGCAACAATTCTAAATAATTTTCAGAAATTATGTTTTAATATTGAAAGAGATGATAATAATCTACATGACATGACAATTTCACCGGCTATCGTTAATCCAATTGTCCTTCTTGCAAGGCTAAATAATAGTAATAAAAATAATAACAATGATGACGATGATCATGGTTATTATTATTATTATTATTATTATTATTATTCTTATTATCATCATCATCATCATCATCATCATCATCATTATTATTATTATTTTTATTATTATTATTACTATTATTATTATTATTATTAAGGCTGGCAAATACCATTACTGTACCAGGTTGATGGTGCCAACCCCATGATGGTAGCCGGCACCAGGATTGTCTGCCCTTAGTTGCATTAAAAAAGAAAAAAAATCTAAAATTAAAAGAATGCTAAATTACCATTAAATACTTCAATACCAAGGAAAATTATTATTGCGGGATGATGAGGAATTTCTGTAAAAATAGCCATTTTTTTGCAGACAGAAGAAAATTGAATGTAGTAACGGTATTTATTATTGCAAACTACTCAAGTTCTGGGTATCTGTTTGAAAAAAATGTGGTATCGAACATTGGTTGTTATAGCATTGTTATGATTGTTACTCTTTCACTATGTATTCATAATGACCAGCATGATTTAGAATCATATATATTAAAATAAAAAATACATCGAAAGCACACACAAATGACCATACCAAATATTTTTTAAATCTGTGACATCTATTCACAACATTGAGCAAAAGAACAACAGAACATACATTTATTCACCGTAAAACCGGAAAGAAAAAAAGCATCCATTTGTCTTTAATTATTTTGGCAGCTCCTGTTGCCAATTATGCACAACAACCGTCCCGCTTGCTCAAAAGAAATAAATATAGCAGGAAGAAAAAAAACAATATCTAGGTCCCAAGAGTTTCTGTGCTGCAATAGATGAAGAAGCAATTTCACCTTCTCGAATGTGGGTACAACATCAATTCTCTCTCATCTCATGTTGTCTCTTTCCATCCATGGACTCCAGATAGCACAAAGATTTGCTGTTTGCCACATTCATGCCAAGATGTATTAGAAAACCGAAGTCATGCAAGTTATCTCGTGGCAAGTATTCCCGAGTAACGCCACGTCCAGTCCCCGTGTCGTAGACGGGGATAGCAAACGCACAAACGAGTCCTGACCCATGGCCTGGACCCTGGAGGTGGAGAGGTTCAGCGAACTCTTCGGGGGCAATGGAGAGTCCAGTTCATCAGTCCGCGAACACACTAGGTCACGAAAGCACTCGCGGAAGCGCGTGGAGACCAAGCTGTAAATGATGGGGTTTACGGCGGAACTGAGGTAAAAGAGCACCCCGGATAGGATGTGCACGTACTCGTAGATGTTGTGCATCAGGTCGGTCCACTGGCGCACCGAACTCCACAGCAGGCGCTCCATGTGGAAAGGCGCCCAACACACGCCGAACACTGCTACCACGATGGCTGCCGGAAGAACACAATGGTTAGTTTCAAATGATACTTGGTGGGAAAAAAGGAAAAACGTTGGTCATGGCTGAATTTGCTGTGGACTTGGCAGAAG
This sequence comes from Urocampus carinirostris, assembly GCF_059441175.1. Lineage (NCBI taxonomy): Eukaryota > Metazoa > Chordata > Actinopteri > Syngnathiformes > Syngnathidae > Urocampus > Urocampus carinirostris. The sequence goes on from NC_142354.1 coordinate 36,867,681, forward strand.
ACGGAGCTTTTGTATGAAATGTACCTGAACGCTACCTGGTATTTTTACCAGGTAAAAAAGGTATTTGAGTGAAATGACTGTATATATATTTGTGTTGTGCTTCTATTGTAATATTTCTGTAGTATTTTTGTATTGTAGTATTACTGTAGAAGTATTTTGAAGTATTTTCCAAAGGTTTTTTTTCTGTAATACTTATTTTTTGTAGTATTTATATATTCCTATTTTTGTAGTATTTATTTATCTTTTTTGTAATAGTACGCTAGTTATATTTATGTAGTATTTCTATTGAAATAATTCTGTAGTAGTATTTTTGTAATGTAGTATTATGTTTCAAGTATTTCAAGTATTTTCCAGGGCAGTGGTTAGCGCATGTGCGGCACAGTTCATGTCTTGGGAACCTCCGGCGTGGGTTCAAATCCAGCTCCAGACTTCCTGTGCGGAGTTTGTATGTTCTCCCCGTGCTTGCGTGGGTTTCCTCCGGGCACTCCGGTTTCCTCCCACATTCCAAAGACAGGCATTTCAGGTGAATTGGCCAGTCCCTAGGTGTGAATGAGCGAGCCAATTGTCTGTCCCCGTGTGCCCTGCGATTGGCTGGCAACCAGTTCAGGGTGTCCCTTGCCCACTGCCCGATGATTGCTGGGATGGGCTCCAGCACCCCCGCGACCCTACTGAGGATAAGCAGTGTAGCTAATCAGATGAGATGAGATGAGGGTAAAAAAGGTGCACCCAAAGTAAAACTGAAGCGGTACATGAACCATTTGGAGTGTCAGCATACTTTCGTTCTCTCATTTAAGTTTTCTAGGACTAAGTTTAAAGTCTTCTTCTCAACAATCAAAATCAGTTTAGGTACTACTGGCACTGAATTATGGAAGTTTGAATACACACAGAAAAAACTAGTTTTGTGTCCGCCTGTATTTTTCTCTCCATAAATCTGCCTGGAAAATTAATGTAACAAGGTGGTGGGACTGAATAACAGAAGAGGATATCAGCCCAAAGCCTTCCTGAGCTCCACCTCAAATTTGACAACAATACTACCAAAAAATAGCATTTTAAGTTTTCCATTTAAAGGTCGAGGCAAACCCTCCTCACACTACCCACATTGTGTGTCTAAAGCTCTCAAAGCTAACTCAATCTACAACCGGAAATATGTCCAAAATATGATCATTTGAATGCAACATGTAAATTTTCTAGCAGTTTAGTTTCCAGCTTTAGTGTCAGGCTTGTTTGAACTAAGTATATTACTGGAATACTTCTACCGGACCCTTTTTTGACATAATATGATCTCTGCCTGGGATCGCTTTTAAGTTGTTCTGTACATTTTGATTTTCCCCCGGCTTTGAAGCCACTGGCCCACAGGTGGGCCACAAAAACAAGTTTTTAAGCCACCATGCTCAGTTAGAGGCACCACTGCAAGAAGCAGACACCCATGCAAGAGAATAGACACACGCCTTTCCTCATGTTTTTTGGGAGTGCATGTTTTGGCAACGGCAGCATGGATTATAATATAAAAAATTACTATTCTGTTAGAAAAAAAAATCAGGATTCATGAAAAAAACGCATAATCCCTAACTGTGTAACTAGAATGTGCACTATAACTAGGTCAGTCCATCTGGACCGAGGTCACCTGGGTGAAGGTATAGATCAGGGGTAGAGGTAAGATCCTAAGCCCAGGCCTGAATCCAATTGTTTCATTGAGGTAGGGGCATTTCTGTCGATCAATTTCTAAAAATAAATATATGTTTACAAAAATGTTAAGTTAAAACATGTGGATACTAAACTAAAAAAAGTAATCTAAATGACTTGATAAGTCTCGAATGCCCTGTTAGTACTAGATCTAGTAGCGTAGGCCGTGATGTGCAAGAAACACCGTGATTAAATTAGTATTATGTTCAGGGTTGGGTAGGGTTACTTTAACTGGATTACTTTTGTATTACTCCAACACCAAATATGCTAATAAACGACAAAAGAAACTAAATATGAATAAAATGACACAATTTTGTGCAAGCTTGGGGAGTAACGGAATACATGGAACGGCAAAAATGATGTTGGCAAGCTGTTTGGATTTATTTTCATTAGAAAAGCTTACCATGTGTTGTGAGTCATACTTTTATTCATATTTAGTTTCTTTGGTCTTTTATTAGCATATTTGGTATTGGAGTAATCCAAAAGTAATTGAAAGTAATCAAGTTAAAGTAACCCTACCCAACCCTGATTATGTTACAATGTGGTGTTGCTTCGCTAACATCACAACTGCTATGCTAACATCACAAGGAGCTGAGGCGTTTTGAGGCTAGGAGTAGTTTTGGCCTCGAGAGACCATGGTCTGCAAAAAACTGAAGTTGCCTCATCATAGCACATACTGTACTAAACTCCTGTGATGTCAATTCTAAGAAAGCGTGCCTGTCTCTATCTTTTTTGTCTTTTAGAGTGCTGAGCTAGATTTTTAAAGACGTACTGCTACTGTGGTTTATGGGACAATTTTCAACACGATAAAATGGTGGACGGTCTTAAAATTTTCCTGTCAACTCTAAAGGAAATCTGTCAATGAAAGGTGATTGACAATAATTGTTATCTCTGCATACAAGTCATGTTTATTTGTATAGCCCTTAATACACATAAAAATAAGATGTTTACAGTCTATGCTTGGTCCTGCAAATTAAGTGGGTCGGGCTGGATTTTTCAGGCCCGACCTTACTTCTGAACTGAGAGGACTTTTAGAGTCTTGGGCCGCATGGGCTTCAGAAATTTGTCCAGAGGCCTGGGTCTGAAGACCTAAACAATTTATTTCATTTGCGTTTTTCAATAGATAAATTTGCAGGAATGTATGTGTTATATTTTTTCATATTTATTTCATAATATGATAGTACCATTAAAGTGGATTTGAAACACTCAGAAGGTCTTAATTTTAGAAATTTTAGTTTTTTAGTTTTTTGTCTTATTTCCGTATCATGTTGTAATGATGTAGATTTTATTTTTTATTTCTAGACTGAAAGCCAAATAATATAGTATGTCCCTGTTTTCAAGCCACAAATTTGGTATCATAAATTTAGTTTTGAATTAATTTTGTGGGGACACTCTCCCACATTCCAAATCAGGTTAATTCGCTGGTCCAAAATGTCCCTAGCTGTGAATGAGTGAGTGAGTTGTCTGTCTCTGTGTGCCCTGTGACTGGCTGGCAACCAGTTTAGGGTGTCCCCTGTCCAAAGCCTGAAGTGAAATAAAGCATGTGTCTTGAGCTTGAGTTAGGATATTTCTCGGCCATTCAATCTCTGTGGTGAGTGTCTTGTTTGTGAATGCTACACCTCATCTCATCTCATTAGCTGCACTGCTTATCCTCAGTAGGGTCACGGGGGTAATCATCGGGCAGTGGGCAGGGGGACACCCTGAACTGGTTGCCAGCCAATCGCAGGGCACACAGGGACAGACAACTCGCTCGCTTATTCACACCTAGGGACAATTTGGACCGGCCAATCCACCTGAAATGCTTGTCTTTGGAACGTGGGAGGAAACCGGAGTGCCCGGAGGAAACCCACGCAAGCACGGGGAGAACATACAAACTCCACACAGGAAGTCCGGTAGCTGGATTTGAACCCACACAAGAGGTTCCCAAGACCTTAGAACTGTGCCGCACACGCGCTAACCACTGCGCCGCCGTGCTGCCCCAGGAGGCTTTCCAATTGCCCATCGTTGCAGTGATTGCGCCACAATTCAAAGTGTTTCATATTTTTTTCTATTTGGACTGATTGTGTGTCTGATTTTAGGGCTGACTGACCGCCTGTTTTTATTTAATCAGCCCCAATAAAAAGCGACCACCCGTGTAATACCCGCATGGGGTTGTAGAACCCCAAATTGCTCACTAGTGATGGATCATAGTCTTTTTCTAAACAGCAAGATCGTCAGTGTATCTTATTTTGACGCATTAGAACTTCTAACGTGCTGTAAATCCTCTGTCAGGGTCCCCCAAGACAAAATTACCCCTCCCCTAGTTACACTGTACTGCTCACTGCATGCCTGCATAAGGCTATGAGGATTCCTGTGTAAACAAACACTAATACTGTGACAGGAGAGGGAAAGGCAAAAGAAAATGAAGAGGAAGACGGAAAAAGTGAATCTAACGTCATAATAATAATAATAACAATGATGATGATGGTGATGATGATTATGATGATAATAATAATAGTGATGATAAGAAGAAGAAGAAGAATAGTATTACCAATAATAACAATAATAATAAATAAGAGTTGTTAGGACTTTGGCTGTCGGTGGCACTGTCTCAAAAGATTTTTATCTGAAAATATAGCCAAGTTGGTTGATCAATATAAAGAAGTATATAACTTTTGTTCTTCTGTGTTTCATTTATATCTTACCTTTTGCTGTCTATTCTCTATGACATGTTTTTTTTATCACATATCTGGGTTTTTTTTTTTTAACTCATTTCAAGTTTCGAACATTTCACCTGCAACATACGACTGCAGTATTTTAAAAGTACTTTTGACTGTTAAACAAAAGTCCGACTTGCCCCAGTAAGATTCAAGTAACATTCAAGCCAAAACGGTTTTGATGACATCCATTGTACATTTTATACGCGTATATTTTGCTAGAAAAGGGGTCTTGAACATTATCCTAGACGATTATGATATGCGTGCAGTCCGAAGAACAAACAGCAGTGCTTAAAATGTTTAGTATGTACAGTTTGATTTCAAACTGTTGAGAATCATTATGGGGTTTTTTTAAGGATTTTGTAGTTGAATGTACTTAATGTACTTCACAAAATGCACATACTATTTGTTTCGTTTACTTTTCTACTGCTGCTCATGAGCCTTTTCTTGGTTAACTGGGATAAAAAAAAAAAGTGTACTTGATTTGAATTCTTTATTTTTTTATTTTCCTGTCATTTTAAAATGGACATAGGTTTATTTATGAATTTATGTCTTTACTGACCATGCACTGGGCCTAATCGGTTTTAGTTAGGGAATTTTCATTTAATTTGCGTACGAATCTGCACTATGTTCATTAAAAGTTGTATTTTTACCATTTTTTTGGTTTATCATCATTTGCCACATTATTAAATCAACTCCATGCTAAATCTAAGAAAATTTTTTTTTATATGATTGGTCCCCGAATGGTTTCTATAGTCGTTGTTAACCATTTAAAATGGTTATTAGTTGCAGCCACAGTGTAGAGTATTTCCCCTTTCCTGGCGCTTTACAAAGTCAACTTACAAAGCATCTTGACAACTTGTGTCCGGCGACCGCTTTCATCGTGTACGCTGACGCGAGCATCCTTGCCCCATTTCTTCCCGAAGTAGCCTCGCCTCTGCTTTCTTTCCCTGCAGAGGTGCAGTCCCATCACCAAGTAGAGGATGCTGATGACCATCATGGGAATGAAGAAGAAGCAGACTGTGGTGACCTGCATGAGCGTTTGGTACATCCACAGTGGTTTGAGCACGGTGCATATGGCTGACTCTCTCATGTGGCCAGGAAGGTAGAAGATACCGTGCAGCGATGTGTTAGGTACAGCACACACCATAGACACAGCCCACACGCCACCGATGACCTGCTTGGCATGCTTCTTGGTGGTGAGGTAACGGGTTTTGAGAGGGTGCACCACGGCGATGTATCGCTCTACGCTCAGTGCCGTGACATTGAGGATGGACGCAAAGCAGACAGTCTCGAAGATGAAGGTTTTGAAGTAGCAGCCTCCGGCGCCAAAAGGGAACGGGTAGTTCTGCCACAGGTCGTAGATCTCCATGGGCATCCCGAAGGACAGCATGAGAAGGTCCGACACGGCCAAGCTGACCAGGTAAAGGTTGGTGGGATTGCGCATCTTCTTGTGCTTAGCCACCACTGCACATGTCAGAAGGTTTCCGCTCAATCCCACTATGAAGATCAGCAGGTAGATGCCTGCAACCGGCAGAAAGAAGGGAGACCGTTTGGGGCCTAGGATTTCCAATAGGTTGAGTTCAATGTAGGGGCTTGTGCTGGTGCTGGTGCTGGTAGTGTTTCCCACTGTCATGTTGGGGGACATGCTGGTGTCGTGGAGTAAAATGGAGTTATTTGGCGAGGGACCTTGAAAAAGGAGATCCATCTCAGCTGTGATTCTTCAACACCCTAAAGAAATAAACATATCAATAAAAGCTTCTTATTGTGAAGTGAAGGTATTTATATATAATGGGGACAATGTATGCTAGGAAATTTGGTATTGATCCGCTCTAAGTAAATACAGGGAGTACCGACTAATACCGACCCAAATCCGATAAAATGGTAATGAAATTTCGTTACCATTGAATGCTTGAACCCTTCCCCCTTGAGTTATTTTATAATTACTAGAAAAACAGAACCAAGATTTTAGTCACTAAAGTGATTCATTTTTCATTCATTCATTTTACTACACTACAAACCTTTACAGTAGGAAAAACTAATTAAAATAATTTCTATTTCAGAACAAAAGCCAAGAGGGTTGAACCAAAAAACCAGCAATCTTATGAAAATAAAAATACTGAATAGCAATGTCAACAAGATAACTAAAGTACCTTTCAATGAACAATATTTGGAAAATAAAGTAAACAATGCATATAAAGTATCAATTGTCTCTCATTGGCTCTGTTGCCGTAGTGACAACTGATTGACAGTTTTTTTTATTAAGGAACACTAGCATGTTTTCATTTTTGGTTGCAGCTTGTTGCTCACTGGAGGTTCATGTACTTATGTAAATTAGTGGTGTTGCCACTGTAGCAGATCACTTCACCCAACAAATTGCACCTAGCATTGTACTTTCCCGCAATACAAAAATGTATTTGACACTGCTCTGCACTTCCCATTTGCCTCTGTCATCTTCGGTTTTCGGAAGGTGTTGGCGCATAGATTTTGGCCTCTCCTCAGGCTGCCAGGCAAGATATGGCAAAAGGAAAGGTAGGGAAACGCTCTAACAATGTGCAGTGTCAGTCATCCACTCAGACATACACTTGGAAAGTGTCCTAGGGTGCTGGGTGAGAGATAAAAGGGCTGCGCTACCTACATAGAGAAGCTGCGCTTTCAGAAAATTGGTGGATGAGCGTAGTATCAAACCCAGGACAATAGTATCGGACCGATCCAAGCGCTTGCATCGTATCGATAATATCGATATTGGGTTGTTTTGCCACTCTTTAGTATACAAATCATTTATTTTATGGTGGAGAAGTGCAAGATCTGGAATATCCCACAGTACAGTCATGTTGTTATTCCAGTGCCAATTTGAAAGGCTCTTGTAAATTCCATGACCAGGAGGATTAAAGTGGGTTTGCAAGATCATGGTCGCCAAACAAAATATTGAACTTCATGAATTTTCACTTAAGGGTGAAGTCACTTTTGTTACCATGAGTTTAGCTACTAATGGCTTTATTTTGCGTTTTTTGAGGTGGGAAATAAATTAATCAATAAGATTTACATAGACAACCTTTCATTATGTCGAAGTGATGTTTCTTCAGTGGTGTTCATTAACATTATGATGAAATCTCTACAGAAATGTGAGGGGTGAACTCACTTTTGTGACAGAATGTAATTTGGAGTAACCAATCAACCTGCCACGCATATTTTTGGAATATGGAAGGAAAACGGAGTACCTGCAGAAAACCCACCCAAACATGGGGAGAACATACAAACTCCACACAAGGACACCGTTAGCTGGAATTGAACCTGGGACTTCCGAACTGTGAGGCAAACGCGCTAACCAGACAGCCATTACAACAATGGGGAGAAGCTTATATTGCCCCCAAAACGTTTTGGGATTTATTCATCATTGGGTCACCTGTATGATGGAGTATTGCTTCTATTTGCTGTGTGAGTGCACACATTTATATCTTCAAGATCCATTCTTGTTATGAAATAAGTAAACAAAAACAAAATAAAACCAGATAACACACAAATTAAAATAGCTTTTAAATATATTTTCAGTATTGTACACAGGGTTGGGTAGGGTTACTTTAACTTGATTACTTTCAATTACTTTTGGATTACTCCAATACCAAATATGCTAATAAAAGACAAAAGAAACTAAATATGAATAAAATGATGACTCACAACACGTGGTAAGCTTTCTCTCCTGGCTTTGATCTCTTTGATCTCCGGCAAAACTAACATAAAATGCGACAGAAACAAAATGAAAATAAATCCAAACAGCTTATCAACATCATTTTTGCCGTTCCATGTATTCCGTTACTCCCCAAGCCTGCACAAAATTTAGTAATTTTATTCAGATTTAGTTTCTTTTGTCTTTTATTAGCACATTTGGTATGGGAGTAATCCAAAAGTAATTGAAAGTAATCAAGGTAAAGTAACCCTACCCAACCCTGATTGTACAGTACAATTCGAACAACATCCTACAGTGACTATGATCAATAAAGTACCTGTATAATCTTCTTGTGTTTCATACCTAATGCTGAGCTTCATCTATTTATTCCTTAGGGGCACATGCGTCATCATGTTGCCTAGCATACGAGTCACAATGTCAATGTGGAGCCAACCCTTACTTTGTCGACTAAATATAATACCTGTCGGCTCCATGCCCGTACAAACTGTCGTATTTTCCCGTACAAAATACTTTTTTTTCCGGAATGATGTATGATGGGAAATCCCCAGGCGGCAGACGCATGCGAATGACAAATTTGCGTTTTTCCGTACAGGTTTACTTGTACGTCGTACTTGTCTTAAAATGCATAAAGAACGTACTTTGTACGGCAAAACCGTACAGGTTGACAGGTATGGAATATGATCAAATATTCTTTAATCTTGACCAGTATTGTTGTATGCTTGAGGGGAACCCCAAAAATTCGTATAGTATAACAATTTATATATACGGTATTACTTCTTTTATCTCGGTTAATGGGGAGTGGGGGCGGAACCCCCAGCGAAACGTGAAAATATGCAAAATAGAAACTTTTATTTTTTTATTCATTTATTTATCTCATCTCATCTCATTAGCTGCACCGCTTATCCTCAATAGGGTCGCGGGGGTGCTGGAGCCCATCCCAGCAATCATCGGGCAGTGGGCAGCGGACACCCTGAACTGGTTGCCAGCCAATCGCAGGGCACACAGGGACAGACAACTCGCTCGCTCATTCACACCTAGGGACAATTTGGACCGGCCAATCCACCTGAAATGCATGTCTTTGGAATGTGGGAGGAAACCCGAGTGCCCGGAGAAAACCCACGCAAGCAAGGGGAGAACATACAAACTCCGCACAGTAAATCCAGTAGCTGGATTTGAACCCACACAGGAGGTTCCCAAGACCTTAGAACTGTGCCGCACACGCGCTAACCACTGCGCCGCTGTGCTGCCCCATTTATTTATATATTACTCAAAAAAAATATAGGCTCAAGTATTTTTTTTAATGAATAAAAGTACTGTAAAAAATAGACATGTTTTAAAAATGACTGTACTGTCAAATTATCCTTTTTAAAATATTGTTGCTGTTTTATTGCACAACATGATTGATTAAGGACCCAATCCATTTCAATTTACATGATACTTTGCCACCATCATATGGAGGTTATGTAAAACTGCATTCACCTTGATATTATGTCCTACAGAAGCCCTATAATGTATCTTTCAATTAATAATTTTTTTTGAAAAAAAAAAGCCAGCGAGGCAGTAGGGGAGCACCAAAGACACGCATGTGGTACCTGAGCAGGTTTAGCAGGTGAAGAGGTTTAACGTTGTTAGCGATAGGAAACATCTTTCTCTGTTTAGCCAATCAGAACTCATAACTCAATGCACGATGAAGTGAACCGCCAATAACAGTGCGAAGTAGCAAGGTGTCTCTGTATACATCAACAGGTTCTTGATTATAATCCTATTTCTAGGTTTTTATACACTTGCACCTCCACTATCGATTGAGTGATGCATTTGTAATTGCTGCTGCACCAAAGAACGCAGAAAGACCAGCTGTTCTGTTTTTTTCTTCGTAGCCGTCATTAGTGTCAATCATGGCTGAGTTTGAACATGAAAAGCAGAATGTAATGTACTTTCTCAGGTGGGCGGCAAATTGCAGGATGTGAACATACAGGCATTTTCAAGTCGCCATTATGCGAGGAAAAATATTGTTTTAGGGTATTGAGCAGTGATATCTAATATTTTTTACTAACTTGGCCTTTTCAGTAAAGTGCCTCCTCACCCAGATAATGACCCTAAATTGTGCCCAATTTATATCAATTTAAAAAATTGAAAACTCTGAGTATTTGTGGTAAATATTCTAAACAAAATAATATGGTCAAGAGTTTCTTTAAGTATTGGATATTTTGGAAAATGCTAGTAGAATAATTGCAGGCCTGAAATGTTTATTTTTCTTCTTCTTTTGAGGGTATGATTTTGCTTTCTTGTTTTGATATTGGATATGTCTTTCCTCCAAGAAACACAATTAAATAAGGGCAGGCATTTAGGAGCTCCTGCTTGAGCCTTCTCTCTTTGGACACATAATGATGCAATATATTATTGTTTTGTACAGCTGTATGTGTGCAAATATTTTGTTTTTGTTTTAATCATTTTATGCTTAGCCCAAACTCATTGACACAAACAACCAGGGAAAATCCTTTTGATTTGCCGATATCAACAAAGGGAAAATTAATCATCTTTACATTATGAATTCATATGACATAACCTTTATTTATTTATTTTTGTTCTTTAAATGTTTGAAAATACAAACGTATAGACTGAATGAATAGTTATAAAAATAATAACCACAACCAAAAAGGTAATCTAAAAAAATTTAGGGGACAATCGTTCAATCATAGCGCCATGGTGGTTAACACATCAGCCCCACGGTGTGGAGGGCCAGGATTCACATCCAGCTAATGGCCTCCCTGTGCGGAGTTTGCATGTTCACCATGTCCCTACTTGTGCTTCCTCCGGGCACTCTGGTTTCAACAGACATTTGAAAAACATGCATGGCATGTGACTCCAGATAGACTCCAAATTGTCCCAAGGTATGAGTGAGACTGTGATTGGTTGTCTGTCTCTCTGTACAATGCGACTGGCTGGCAACCAGTTTAGGGTGTCCCCTGCCCACTGCCTGAAATCAGCTGGGATGGGCTCCAGCACTACTACGACTCTAGTAAGGATAAGCGTGGCAGAGAATTCATGGATGGATATCCAAATACAATTACAATACTCTGCTTTTGTTCCGTTGGCAGATCTTTTTCATCCATCCATCCATTATCTGCACCGCTTATCCGCAGTAGGGTCGCGGGGGTGCTGGAGCCCATCCCAGCTATTTTCGGGCAGTGGGCAGGGGACACCCTGAACTGGTTTTCAGCCAGTTGCAGGGAACACAGGGACAGACAATTCGCCCGCTCATTCACACCTAGGGACAATTCAGACCGGCCAATTAACCTGACATGCATGTTTTTGGAATGTGGAAGGAAAACAGAGTGCCCGGAGGAAACCCACGCAACCACGGGGAGAACATGCAAACTCCACACAGGAAGTTCGATCACATGACCTCAGAACTGTGCCGCACACGCGCCAACCACTACACAGTCGTGCTGCCCTGGCAGACCTTTTGATCATCATACTTATTTTCCTTATAATAGAACTTGCCCTAAGAATTGTTTCCCGTAAAATAAGAAAAGTAATACTTAGAATTAGCAAAATGATATACCATATGCTCTATCGGATCAATTCAGTAGCATTTAGTCGTTATTTTTTACTTAGTCTTTAATACTAATAACATAAAAAAGATTAATACTTCATATTGAATAAACTACAGTACTATGTTTTAAGTTTTAAAATGGTAAATTCGCTTTTCTTCTATCTTACCATCATGTTTTTATTGTGTAAAAGAAAATAAATACCCGAATGAGCAAAATTATCCTTCAAAATAACAAACATTTTTTTCAGTCAACAGATAACATTCATATCACTAATACAACTCCTATTTAGATATACGTATCTATCTAAAAATCTTATTATATTTTAAAATCATAAAGCTCTATTTTCTAGAAATCATGACATAATTTAGTTAGTTTTAAATGATCTCAATACAAATGTTAAATTTACATTTATATTTATTTATTTTTTCTTTTAAAACAGGGGTGTCAAACTCGTTTTAACCCAGGGGCCACTCGATAGAACAAATGTTCTCTCAGGGGCCGGACTAGTAGATTAGAGAGAAAGAAAAAAAGAAAGAAATAAGGGAAAAAGAGAGGGACATTAATAGAAATCCAAAGAGAAATAAAAATAGATAAAACTGGTGAGAGAGGGGGAAAGAGATAAAAATAGAAATAGTAAGAGAGCGGGAAAGAGAGAAAAATAAATCCAAAGAGAAAGACATAAAAATAGAAATAGTGAAAAGGGGGAAAGAGAAAGAAAGAAATCCAAAGAGAAATACATAAAAATAGAAATAGTGAGAGAGGGGGAAAGAGAGCAAAATAAATCCTAAGAGAAATAGAAAGAGAGAAGGGGAAAGCAAGAGAGAGTAAAAGAAGGTAAAAAGACACAGAGAGAAAGAGAAAGAAAGAGAAAAAGAGAGACAGAGAGAGTGAAAGAGAGAGGGATAGTGAAAGAAAAGGGAAGGGAGCAAGAGAGAAAGAAATACGAGTACAGCGTCTTTGTGAGAGGCACCTGGCTTTGGCAACATCAAGTGGACATACAGTGGAACCTCGGTTTTCGAACGCTTCTCAGTTCGGACAAATCGGAGTCCGACCAAAAATTGCTTCGCTGTTCGGTCAAAAAATCGGAGTTCAAACGTGGGTAATGCGTGAGTGCGTACGCTAGGGTGCGATGCTGAGCGGCGTACGGGTGTTTCAGCCCCTTATTATGCCTCCGAAGAAAGTCAGTGCAAGCAGCAAAGTTGCTACAGGTGAAAAATGAAAAGT